>NC_040029.1:4449353-4554048 GCF_000972845.2 Larimichthys crocea | reverse complement strand
GAAAAGATGGAGCAGAACACGATGATTGGGCTGCTTTATTAAAAATGACATCATCACTGCCAGTCCCAATCTCAACAGAATGATGATGTTCTAAAACACTGCGGGAGCAATATCATATGATGGCTGCAATGAGAAATTAAGGAACAAAAGTGACTAATGCATTGATATAATTTATAATATTTTTGACTAAACATCCTTGTAGTGATAAGTCATGACATTTTTGGGAAGACTGTAAAACATATTGTTTATCACTTTGAACAAAAAAGTTTTATTACTGAACTGTAACTGTAAAAAAAAGTCTCTGATCCCAACACTGATATCTTTTCCAGAGTCCAGTGTAATATCAGGGTACCAGTCTTAGTGTGTGACACCACGTGTATCATGTACAGAATTTTCCCTGAAGGCCCTGAGTGCGTCACTCGGTCGTCTTTCCTACAATGAGCTCTGGAGAGCAGCAGCTCTGTTAGTCGTGACTGAGAGAGAGAGATGCACAGACAAAGGGGAAGTGAGAGGATGGTGAAGAGAGTGCTTCACCTTCAAGGTAAAGCATTGTCAGCTGTGTCTGCCATTTTTCTGCCGTGAACGGATGAGACGTGCAGCAGCATTCACGTCAAAGTACAAGCTGTTCTCAGCTCTGACGTATGTGTATATATATATGTGTGTGTGTGTGTGTGTCAAGTCAGAGGATTGCAAACAGCATGAACAGCATGGGAAAGGTCAGGAGGCCGTTCAGCATGTTTTCCAATGCACCATTTGTTAGGAACATACAAGTTGAGGTAAAACACGATTCTCCTCCGTGATGATGTTGCATAACTGTCAAATATGGTGAAATAGATGTAATAAGGACTGCCCTGTCCAATAGATAATACAACAAGAGAAAAAAAACAACAATGTGAAACGTTAAACGTTCTAAAATTGCAGTGTGAAGCAAGACCAAAAACCCAAAGAACCAGAATAACCATTTAACTTTTTATTGTATTAAAAAAATAAAATAAACAAACAAAAACAAAGACCAACCAAACTGTTATATTAAATATTATGTCAATAATGACAAATTATGTATCTTTTTTGTACAGAAAAACAAAATACAGCATTTATTATGCAGTATTTGTTTCTGCCTTCTTCAATTACATATAAATATATGTAAGTTGACAAAAAATTATCTATAATTAATATGTGGCTCATGATACATAGAAATACGTTAAAGGTCTAATTCTGGGGAAATCTGTTATAACAGTATTTCTATATAAAACTTCTTTCTTTTTTTTTTTACTGGGTATAATTGAAATAAACTTCCCAAGCTATATTTCACCCAAATTCTAACCAGGGACTTCAAATTAAGTTTAGATACTCACCCTGTATACATGCCACATCTTTTGCATTGTACTATGTAAAATCTCATTTCATCCTAGTATCTGATTCAATGTTACTACAGGCCCCATAACAAGCCTTATCTGTGTTTTACAAACAAATGGGAATTAGTTGTAGGCTGCACTGGGGACAAGTTTCTTATTCTTTTCTGTGTGTCAGTGGAGGGTTGGAGATCAACATTCTGAGATACGCTGCACTGAGTCGGAAAGCCCTTGATGGAGTACAGCTCTTGTATTCACTTGTAGTAGACTCCATTACTTCTCCATATATAGATGGCAGTGGGGAGAGGATCCCCAGTAAATCTGATCAGCGAGATTACAAACCACCGCGTACTAGATCATTTAAACCTCATCTCTGTTGCCTGCAAGGACCACAATACATTACTCCCTCTGTGCAGTGCATCTATCAGTCCCCTCTGCTGCAGGTCTCCCAAGATCAAATGAAGAGGGAAGAGTGGACCGGCCAAACCGGGGTCTCGACCCAGCGGGGTCAAGAGAATGTGAAGCACGGCCGACGGCATTCAAATGATGCTTCGAATGGGTGCAGATCCATCACGCGGGGGTGGCAGTGGGCAGGGAACGGTGGCCTCGATGGAAGTCATCTGTAGTGATAGACGGCCGCGTGAGTGTCTCACAGCCCTCTGAGAGTGCTCTGCACATTGCAGAAGGACACATAATCTATTGCTGTAATAGGAGCACAGCAAAAGGGAAATCAACAGTGGATTTGTGGATCGGATCAACCATACCTATGGGAGATATACCACAACTGTCATCGTTTTCTGGAGCCATGTAGAATCAGTTACATGAAGTAGTTGTGCGTTTGATACATGTTTTGTAGATATCATGTTGACAGGTTTAGAAAAATCAAGGCAAGGAAAATGATCCCAAATGGGAATTCGTCCAATAAAACTAACTGGACTGCTCATAGATGTTACTTAACTCAAGCCATGGAAAAGGGGATCCTACTGGTGTCCGTTTCTTAAAAAAAAATGCACATCTCAGCCTATTGATTACACATTGTGGTTACTATACTTTACTGTAAAAATGCTCTGGTAAATGGTCAGCACTATTAGATTTTTGCATTAATGAATGCAGCTTGCTTTATGTTGCAGGGTGTGAATCATTGCAGTTGCATAAATCTTGCCTGAAACACGACTTAATCACCGCCTACATTGTCATGTTGAGTTATGTTGCCATTTTCACATTACTGCTTAGTGTGGACTTTTTTGCATGTCTTCTGGATGTTGAGCTCAGAAACGAAAGAATCCAAGCTTTGAGAATTGGATGCCGACAATTGGATGCAACAATTAGCAAAGTCCAATGTTTCGTTGCACATCAATACTGATCTTTGACAGGCTTTTTAGATCCCTACTGTATGAACACAGGGAAAGCTATCTTTGGACTTTGGCCACAGCGTGCCAAGGAAAGGAAACATGCCAGATGGCGTGTGTCATAGCCAAGAAACCAGATCATTAGGGGCGCAACCAGAAGACGTCTTGTGTGGTCAAAATCATCCGTGACTGCTTTTTTTTCCTCAAAAGAAGTTCTGAACATCAGTGTATGCATTTATTAGCAGATGTCCCCTTTTTTTATGGGGCTCATATTGGCAGGCTTGTACTAATGTCAGCAGTGTATACATCCACTGGAATGAGAGGTTGAAACTGCAGAGCCCTGTTAGAGGGGGGGACCCCGTCCAAAATGAGTTAGTATGCAATTTATTTGCAAAGATATGCCAAAATAATCCTTTAGCAAACTCTCAAAAATGAAAAGGCCCTGTCAACACTAAAGCTTGCCTTTGTCTAAAGTCCTGACATTGTCTCCCATCTCCCATCTCATTTGCATATTGGCCCTGTTTCAGTCTTAATACTGCAAAAAATGTCCCAGGGATCTAAACAAGGGTGGAATTGGATAACTGCCCTCAATTATTCATTTATTTGCTCGGACGCGTGTCCAGATTTGTAACCACTTCATCAGCCTGACCCCACTGTGAGAACACCTGCGCTAACACTTTCCCTTAGTGTGGAAATGATGCCCGTCTGAAACCCCAAGCTCCTGATTTGTGTTGTTTTCAATTTAAAAAGGGGAACAACCTTGGTGTGTATATGGCGGCATTCAAAGAAAAAGAACAATCCAGTTTTGCTACCCTCAGCTCATCCTCTGGAGAAACAATTATCATTCTTTACTGTGACTTTTAAGAGCTGCTTGAGGGCCAAGCAGAAACAATGACAAGGACGTCTCCGTGTTTATGGAATTGTGTGAATATTATATTTGCTCCCCGCTGAGAAGTTGGACTATCAGACTGATTTGCCTGAAACACTCACAGCCTCGCTATGCCACCCTTTTGTTCCCCCGCATCTCCAAACATTTTCTTTGCAGCTGTTTGAGTTAATGCTGTCATTAGACTATTGGATCCTGTAGCCAAATTATAATGTGATCTCTCGCATCATCTATTCTTCTCTTCCCTCTGAGCTGATGAATAGCTTAAGGTCAGACTATCAAATTAGTGGCTCCCATTACTCCCCAGACACTAATGGCATCTTTATGAAAGGAAAGATATGTAATCTCTCCAAAAGCCTTTTGGAGACCAAACAGTTTGTAGATGAAATGTGAGTGCGGTGCTTGGTGAATTGTAAAGTGAATTGAGAGAGGGGAGGGGGGGATGGAGGGCGCATGGTGTGTGCCTGTGAGTGCCAATCCCAGTTTTACTTTTTACTTTTCAAGCTGTGCAGTGTTTTAATTCATCTCACTCTGCTTTGTGTTTGTCTGTTAATCTGCGTGGGTCAATTATGGGATTTTTATTTTTTTTAAATATTTCATAGCCGCAAAAATAAATAGGTCTACTACAGCGCAGAGAATGACTAAGCAACCACAGGTTGTGATCAATAAAATGGTATGGGTCAACCAAGCTCCATTCAACTGCCCACATAATTAGAAATGTTTACTCTCCCTCTAGGCAAACTCACTGTTATTTGAGGACAGACTTAAGTGGAGTCTTACTTAATTAATCCTTGTTTGCATGTGGTGGGCCTGGAGACCAGCCAAGGACGGTTTGACATCATGATTAAAGGATAAGGCTGGTTAATATTCTGTGTGTTATTCCATATTGTATTTTACTGTATCTCTTAACAAAAACAATGAACTGATATTGATTGAAGTATCGTCTGACGCTGCTGGACTGTGTGGTATTTCTTCTTTATCATGCATGGGAGCGCTGCACTTTATTTTTGGCAGCAGGATGCATTCATGAATACTCACTAGATCACTAAATGTGTGTCAATCCGCAGCTAAAAATAGTCCTACAGATACAGTGTTTAGTTATTTTTGGGGGGGGGTTCGAAAGACTTTTCAACAGTAGGAAAATATGAGATAGTACCAGCCTTTACCAGCATTGTGTTCAATTTGTCTGTTTTCAGAATGTGGAAGCAGGCCCGTCTGAATTCAATTTTAAGAAAAACAAAAACACAAGAGATCGATAGCAGATTCAACTTGTTCTAAATTGTTTATTTGGGGGGGTGGTGGGGGGACCATCATGAATGTCTGTGTACCCAGAATTGAGCTGTCGTGCAGCAAGTCACGTCTTCCTCGCAAGCGATTCAGAATCCCAACATCCTGCATTGTCCGGATTTTATTTCAGTTCCCTGCCACTCGAGAGGCCGACACAGAGGGGTGACTTGATCTCTGCCAGGACTGATATCAAACAAGTCTGCTTCAGTGAGAGACCCCCCGGACTGCCGCAGTGGAAGTCCATCACTGGGTCGCAGCCTCAATCCGTCACTGTCTGCTGCTGCTGCTGCTATCAAGAACATGTCCAAGGAGAAGACGGGAATGAGTCAGGACTGCGGCGCTCCGGTTCAATCTTTGGGTCAGGACGCTTGATGATCTATTGTATTCTTCATAAACATATTTCTTCCCTTATTAAATCTCGCCAGAAAATGTTGTTACAAGATCACAGATTAGTTGATTTGATATAATTTGAATGTGAACTGCAAGTCAATTTTAAGCAAATACCCCCGATATTTATGCAATATGAATATTGATGTTATTTCTCCTGCAAATATAGTGGCCTGACCCGCCCAGGAGGCTATTACAAAGAGACCAAATCTTTGCCAAAGCTACAATCAAAAAGATCCCTCCTCCCGCCCCCGCCAGCTGCAGTCGAGGTCCAGGTTATAACCTCAATCCCTCAGTCTGAGGTTGGAGATAGACTGTATTCACTTTCCACTCAGCCAGCTGTAATGTGCTCTGAATTCAAACTGAAATTGCATACTAGAAACCTTCAGGTGTTTTAGGTAATCCAGACTGAATGCCCACCTTAAAAATAAAAAAAAAATAAAATAAAAAAATCCCTCACCTGGCATTTGCTTGATTCCACATTTTAAATAAAAAACCTCTTTTTTTTTGGCAGTGTTTTGGAACTTCACATATGTTGCACGTCAATGTTCTGTTTAACCACCCACCACTGTATGCCATTAAAATATATATATATTTTTTAAAGCTCTGCAATCATAGAACAGCACTGCATTTAATTTTTGGCCATGTCCGCTTGTTATTTTGGCTCTTTTAATGATACTTTCAGCCCAGGGGATAGGATTAGCCGTGACAGGGGGTGAATCCAGTTACTTCCACAGGGGCAGAAAGGCTCCTTTTGGATTTAGCCATAGACCTTTCTCTGGGGCGTCAGTGCCAAGTCTGACCTTACAAGAGGTGAAAGCTTTCACAATAGGATTGCCAGGTATCTTTTCTGGAAAAAAAAATAAAAAATCCATTATTGAATCTCTTGAAAAGGGCACGAGAAACACTGGACGTGTTAAGGGTCTATGTGGGCAGGACATGTTTCTCCTAACACACAATGAGCTTACCCTCCTACACACTCAGATGCCAGCAACAGGATCAAATACAAAATGCCAGTAATAATATTCCCTGAAAATCCTGTAGGCTTCAAACCAGTTACGGTTATTAAATGATATCAGCCGGTTGTACATACTCAGAGCATCAAATTCTGGGAGGCAATAACTTTCTAAAGGCTGTTGGAAGCTGAAATTTCATTTCAGGCTTTGTTTCTCTTGTCTTCTTGGCCCTGAGTGGATGAATGTCGTTTGAAGTGCAATGATCTTTGCCAAAAGGGAAAATAAATAAATATAGGTGCAGTTGTCTATTTTAGATCTTCTTTGACATGAGTAGAGATACTGGAACAAAAGGAGTGTTACAGGGTTATGATTCACACTGTAAGGCATCCCAGCACAGCTTCAGACATTCATAATGTCAAAAGATAAATATTTCCTTATATTCCTCCCACTCTCAAAAGTTTACAGTCCTTTAAATACTATCACTGGCTTGAGATGGGACTGTGCTCTAGAAATGTGCGCCCCTGCGATATAACGAATGCTGCACTTATCCTGGATCCTTATAGCCGGACGGTTTCCTATTAGGAATCCATTTGGAGTCTGAGTTCAGAATCCAAATCGTGCTTTTGTGATTTAATTAGGGGGTTGCAAACGAGGAGGTAGGTCGGTCTTGAGGTGGCAGGCTCATAACTCATCACTACTGTTGCCCCTCGCTTTGCAGTCCCCAAGACAAAGTAAGAGTTTGTCATTTTGTGTTACGGAGTTACGGGATCCCCCTTTGCAACGGCCACCTTGGATTCACATCTCTTCATCTCTCCTGAACTAGGTCACATTCTATTCCTGCCTTTTCTGAACTTCTTCAAAATGATGTTAAAGCTGAACTTTACTCCACTGCCCCCTCAAGCCCAAGTTAAAGACCTTCAGGGTTTCTGATCATCTAAAAAAAAAAGGATCCAGTCACCTTTTGTGGGGAAAAATCACAATTTGAGCAAAAGCTCTTCTGTTCTGTCATTTTTAATTATCCGAATCTCCAGAGGGACTCATTTACTGCATGCTGATTTAGTACTGGAAGGCCAAAGGCAACAGACATGTCATATTCCAACAAAAACTCTTAATAATTGGCTTCAAAATACTATAAGAAAGATGGTTCCTCGGTTGGAAACCTCAGAAGTGCAGAGTTTCGTTTCACTCCCAACATTGATTGATTCTTTCTCAATTCTTAAAGGATTTGAAGTCCTTAAAGCTTTTGTAGCAGCAAAGTCTGCTAATACTCATTATAGAGTGCAGAGAAGCTGCAGAGCCAGACACTGGAACTTTTTAGGATGTGTGCTTTTTTTTGTTTGTACAAATTAGTTCCTGTACACAATGTGAGTGCAGGATTGTAATGCAGCTCCAATTATATGGTTTGCCTAAAGGGGAGAGCAACGAGGCTTACTGGAGCATCTGCTACTTTTTGATGGAGCTGCTGACCTCGCGCTGTCACCCCTTCAGTGGAATTATTTATCATTGAAATATAGAGCAAAATGAATATAAAGAGAGTTCTGCTTCAACTCAAACATGAGAAGAATGTCTTTGTGAAGAACAGGTTACATAACTAAGATGTGTTATATAATAGATGGAAAAGAAAAAAAAAAACTTGTGTTAGTCAGGTATGACTTTTAGAATAAATTGCAAGACTTGAAACTGCAAACAAGTTTTATTAACTTTACTGTGGAGTTGACATTCCTAGGTGACTCACTGATATTTAATGTTAGACTTCCTTCCTTCCTAGTGTTTTCCTTCCCTTGTGTGGGTTCATGAAGTTCCTTTTATTTCTCTCTCTCTCTTTCTCCCTCCTTGTCTGCTTTTTGCCATGCTGTGAACACGTCTACACACATTTTCGGCAACAAGAGATTTCTAATGTAACATGCCAAAGCTCACAGTCGGGAACACTCAACTTTAAGACAGAACGAAACACTCAGGAATGCTGTGAACACGCATTGGATTGTTTTGACCATATTCAAGCACCCCTTTTTTGCCATTACATATTCCCCCCTTTCAGGGTCTCGTACCATGAATTACACACTTCAGTCATATTACATTTCTCCATGATGTAATCCATCTCTCTCCATTCAGATAGGGGTGAGAAATCCGATGCTGATGTTACAAGACCTCTAACGCCCGAACTCTGGGATTCCCATCACCCTATACTGGTCATTTACCTTTACCTTACCTTTGTGCACCAAGTAATCTCTAAGATATGTTCAATGAAACTTAGGGTAAAATGGCCAGTAACAGGAGAGAAACAACACCATCTACTAAAATGTGACAAAGTTAAATCAAGCATCGCCCTAAAGCCCCTAGACCAGGGGCGTCCAAACTACGGCCCGTGGGCCGCAATTGGTCCATTTTTAATTGGCCCACAAGAAATGTTTTAAATAGAATAGAATATGGCCCACACTTCAACTTTTGCCTGAGTGTATTGCACTTTTTAATTTTAACACCAGGGGGGGCGCTACTTTTCGACCACTACTGTTGATCAAGGCAGTTGCTCCACCAAAAACGACAAAAGTTGACAAAGAAGAAATTTACCCCAAGATACTAAACATGGCAGAACCAAAGAAGTGAAAGGTAGAAAGTGAGTGCAGAAAATTTCAGACACGTTGGGAGAGTGAATATTTTTTCAAAGAATTCAAGGGGAATTTGCGTTTTTCTTGTTAACACACAGAGTACACACCGCTTTGCACAGTGCACACACCGCACACGCAAAGTCATCTGATGCAGATTTGCGCAAGTGATTTTTGGCGTGCCATCGGATCATCACCGCAGCTGGATGGCCCGATTTATATACCCAGTGCAGCTGATACTCACCAGAATAATTTACTAAAATTATATACACTTCTGTAATTAAGTCCAGTTCAGTCTGTTAATGTTGATAACCATCCAAACGAACGTTAATAGGTGTGATGCTAAGCCTAAAAACTTAAATAACAAGCTTGAAATTTACCCGTCCCATTTTTTATTGATTTTTCTAACTTTAATACACTAAAGTTAAGGCTGTATACCTAATTTTTAGTAAGTGGCCCACCCCCTCCTATATGTTTATGTATGTGGCCCTCATTGAAAAAAAGTTTGGACACCCCTGCCCTAGACTATCCACCCAACTTTAACAATATTTTTTTAGAAAGGATGAAGAGAAGAAAGTTTCAAGTCAAAGTGTCACTTTATCGTTAAATTGCTGACTGAGATGATTATCACTGGACCTTTAGAATGTTCCACTCTTCCTGTCTGGGTCACTGTAGAGTCAAGTCAAGCATTTGCCCTGAAATTCAATTCAAACATTTGATCCAAGGATGTCAGTGAAACCATCACGTTGCAGAAGATAGCTGAAATTCTTTTAACTGTGGAAGATTCACAACCTTACATACATTTCTGTGATATACTGGAGAAAGAATCTTGTATGTATTAGTAAGAATATAACCCTCATGTCAAACTATTTCCAAGTGTATAAAGCATCCATATGTGGGTTTTAACTCTGTTTTAAGTATTCTGATTTAACATTCCCAAATCATTATTTAAATATTCTATATTACATTTACAATCCAAATACAGGCTGGCTGCTTTTTTTTTTCTTTTTTTTTCCTGAATCTGAATGCCCGAGCTGAAAGAAACGGCACCATGCATGCCTGACCTTATTTCCACTCAGTATACATTATGCAATCAAATCGCGGGTTGCGGATGATGCAAATGAAGCCGACTGCATTCCAGTGCAGGTCTCCCGCTTGGTCAAACAAACATCTGCTATAGTCAGCTAAAAGGGACCGAGGAAGATATTCAGGCTTTTCAGTTCTCAGGCCGGAATGTTTTTTTCTTCACTGCCGTCCTTGCTGAATGCATCGTGACTCTGAATCACAAAATAAATCTGTGTTGTATCCAGAGTGGTTATGAGTGCAGATTATTAATGGGTCTGAGACGTGCATTAAAGGGAGGGATTTCCATTACAGTAGCTGCTGGGTACCTGTTCTTCCTTCCGACCTGAATGACCCCCATTTACTTATAGCATATAGCGTGAGCACATGCAGAACAAGGTGATCATGCTCTATGCGCACGCCTCCAAATTTATGTTTAATCTCCAACCTTAGCTGATTTAGCAACATGTCCGTGTATTGATTTTTGTACAATTGATGGTTTGAGATGGAACAAGACATCTACAGCCATGCTACTAGCAGCTGGACTTAGCCTTACCATAACAATGCTAACATCTTAGTCTTTTGTAAAACTCACGCCTCCGCCTTCTAAATATAGTGCCATACAAGTCGGCTGTAGCTATTCTATTAACCTACACATTCCTGTAAATAATCTTATATCGCCTATATATTATTGTAATATATATACTTATATCACTAAATTATTATATATATTATATCTATATATGTTTGTGTAGTGTTTTTCCTATGTAAAAACAGGTGTGTGGGTGCCGTTTCCTGATTGGCCCCAACTGGAGGAGGCGGGGTCACATTCGGCAGCATGTCTTATGAAGGTACTGGACCGGGATTGGCGCAGCAACCTCTCCCGACCGGCCAATCCGTGGGGCCCAATTGCCTCAGTGCCAAAGCATGGGCCGGCTTGTTTTCTTTTCTGTGTGAGCTCGCCTCATTCGTTGCAAAGTTTGATTGTTAACAGTGGTTAACTTGTTCGTGGAGGTTATTTTCGTTCGTTACTAGGACTGGGCAGGGTTTAGTTAGTTGTACTGATTTCACATAGAATATTTCTGTTAAATTAGATAGTGAGGTTTTTCCCTTTCTCGTTCTGGTTAACGAAGGTAGCATAGGCTCTGTTTAGAGTTCTCGTTTTGTTATATTTCTTTGTTTTGTTGAACAGCATCCACTCGCCCTTTGCACCTCATCTCCTTTTGTTAAAACAATTTGAACATCATTTAATAAATACCTTTGTTTACAAACCTTAACACCTTGGTTTTATGTTAAGGACCCTTAATTAGTATAATTGGAAACCACCGGCGTGGTCTATTGTAATGCCCTTCCTCAGATAGTCAGGAAAAATTCCACAATGCTCTTGCCACATGTTTATTTCTTTTATTTTTGTAATTTGGTCAGTAGGTTGATGCAATTTTATTTAAAAAAAACAAAGACAAAACAGAGCATCCATTCAGTTTTCGCCCTGAAACATTGTGAGGATTGATTATTTCTCAACTAGTGTCAAGAGTTGCATTCACTCACTAATAAGGAAAAAAAAAAAAATCTCAACAGCAGCTCCTCACGTTGGAGGGGAGGATGTGTCGCTATGACAACAAACAGGGGATTATGGAAAATACCATGAAATGACAAGAGCAGAGAACTTCCCTGTAGAGCTGCATGACTGTAAAGGTCTTCATCTTTCCTACTGTACTGGTCATTAGGATTTCATTACTTGGTATTGGCGTTGACCAGTCAGTTTAGGTCAGGTAGGAAAAATGCATAGAATGACCCGTACAAGAAGGTTGATTTAATTCAGTGGAGTCAGAAGAAGATTCTCTGCAGACTAAGTGGCCCAGAAACTCGGAGCATGGTAAAACATCAACTACACTTTCACTTCACTGGTGCTGAAGTGGGATGAGTTTCTGCCCGCGTCTGAAAGAAGCTGAGTGAAGCCGAGTGAGCTATAACTGGTGGTAATCCTATTCCCTCTTTTGAGACATTTCTTTCTCATCTCACCCAGGAGATGAGACTTTGGTTTAACTCACGAGCTCAACGACATGCAGCACTTTCAAATATACCCAAAACAAATAACCTTGTATATGAGGCCTGCGGATTTTCTGAAGCAGTTTTTTGTTGTTTTTTTCTCCCTCCTGATGTTCTTTGAGGTTTGGAAATGAAAGTTGCAACCCCGTCATGCTTTATTTTAACATCTTGCAGGCCTCGCTGGTAGAAAGGAATTTGTGGAGAGAAGGTCGGACTCAAAGCTAAAGATCAACCCGGTGTGGTATTGATTTCAGCCTGATGGTTTTCTCCAAAGTACCTCAGTGTTGGAATTCACTTGAGCTGGACCAAGACTTCTGCGCCAACTCTGCCTCGGTCTCCCAGTCCTCTTCCTCCTGTCAGGATAGATAAAGAAATAAATGTCCTTTTCATCAAGGAGATGAACACGTTGAGTCTGGATGCAACAGATCTGCACTATTTGACACTGATTGGTTCTGCTGTTACATAAAAAATAAAATAAAAGATTTGGTGATGGTGGAAACTAACTGGGACATCATCTCTGAACAAAGTCATTTCTTCAGATAACTCCTGGCATGTTTTTTTTTTTCTCATTTAAAAAAAATCCATCAATATTCCCAGTGGCGCAATGAAGAAAAGGGTTAATGTCAGCAGAATAATTGAAGAAATGGATTTTGGGATTGATGTTGCTTAGCAACCCCCTTAATTTGAGCTTCTTAATGGTTGCTGTAATTTCAGTCAATCGAGTCACTTCAGAATCATATGCACAGGAGACGTGATTTCACATTCCCACCTTGCTGAAGTGAAATTCGTCAGAGGTTCATTATACAGTCGATGTAACTGTTTATAGCATTTGAGAAATTCATACCATTAACTGCTGAACGTAGGCCAATTGCATTGTTGTGTCCCTATTGTGATAAGTGGTATCTGTATGCATCATCAGTTAATTATCAGTACCTAATTGTAATCATTAACCTGGGCATCAGTTTCATCCTTTTTGGTAATAGATTGTTCTCAAAATTTCTGTAATAGCTCCACGGGCAGAAACGGTGGGCTAAATAGTGAGTAAGAAATATAATAATACTTATTCAGCTTTTGAAAGATGTTTCTGCTGTTATGGTGCCACTTAAGATTGAAAGGGTGTGTTTAAATCATGTTTTAAATTTGAGTTTTCTTTTGAATCCCCCCAGCACAGTTCAGTAAATACACTCGTACCACAATCAAATACCCTGATGGACGAACACCGGGAAATACTTCCTTTAAGAAACCTAACAATGCCTGGATTTCCCTGATATATCTTGGGTAGCTCAGTCCGTACTGGAGTCCAGCATGGACCATTGTGCAGAATGTGGACTGGTCGCTGGAGCAGTGCCATTTCACCTCCAGGGCACTGTTGAGATGCCCTTGAGCAAAGCCCAGAACCCCTAACTGCCCCAAGCAGTGACTGTATGTATGTTAGGCATATGTGTGTAATGAACAGAGTAAGGAAAAAGCTCATGATTTGTGGTTAAATATTGAGGGGGTATGTGTGTGTGCACCAAATGTTTCCATGGGATGTAAATCTTATGGTGCAGATTGGATGTAGGGGGTGGTTGTGGCTCCAGTCTCCATGTCCAAGTGTCCTTGGGCAAAATACTGAACCCCAAATTACTCCCGAAGGCTTTTTCATTGGTGTGTGTGTGTGTGAATGGGTGAATGTGTAGTGTAAAAGTGCCTTGAGTGGTCACAATACTAGAAAAGGTGCTATATGAGTACAGCACATTTACCATTTATTTACTGCAGTGTGTGTGGAGTGGTGCCAGTTCACCTCCTGGGCACTATTGAAATGCCCTTGAGCAAGACCCAGAACCCAGAACTGTTTGGAGCAGCGACTGTACAGTGACTGGACAGCAACCAGGGTTAAGAAAAGATCCCGAATTTAGATTAAATATTTAAAAAAGTGTAATTGGGGAGGTGTATTTCAACGTGCCACCAATTTTGGCAATTTTGAAGATGGTCAGTAAATTCTCCTTAAATTTTCTTATTATAAATTCTGACATTGGAAAATGTAGTTACCATTGTGTTTTTCAGTCAGCATGTGTGGAACATGTTTGTGTACACCGACACCCATTGAAGCACTGTATGTACGTGTGCTTGTCCACATCTGCGTCCATCACACGTTCCTCCAAACAAATTAGACTGCATAAATATTTTGTAGGACGGTATTCCGTGTTTAATGTACCCCTCCCCTCTGAATCAGCTTTTGCAGGCTTGCAGGATGTTTTTTTTCCCCAGTACATCACAGCCCCATCCTTTGAGTCATTCGATTTGATGGCAGGACAGACAGATACAGAATTCAAAAGCAAAACATTTTCATTTTCAGCGTGGCCATGCATGTGTGTCCTCCTTTACGGTTAACCAACACTGATATCAGACTTGTTGTTTGCACAGCTTGAGTGATGTGGCACCAAAGTGACCTACAAAACAGCCGTGGTGGGGCCATAAATCACATTGGGTCTGGAATTAATCACTGTGTAGAGGACATCTTCTGCCACCGCTGTCCTCTCACAATCACTCTCCGCAAAACGCTTGCTCCCTCCCTCCTCCCATCCATCCCTCTTTTCCTCCATCGCTTCATCAGCCACCAAAGCGACCACCGATTGGTCTCGGGAGGCAGGAAGAAGAGAAAGATGTCCTTTCCACCACTCATTTAAAATGCAGGTTAAAGTTTATAGAGTTGCCTGCGTGCCAGCCATCTGAAATGCTTTTCAGCTGAGACAACGGAAGACAAGACTGTTTTTCAAGATTATAACCTCAAGACCACTTTTTTTTTATCTCATAGCTTTCACCCCATGGCGCCACCATTATGATAACTGTCAGTTTTATTTCAGGATGCTGACTATAGGGACTAGGGTGAGAGCAAGAAAGGGTGAGTAGGAGGAGAATTGTGTGCTTGATTTATTAGACGACAGACACAGTGGGGATCCAATCAACATTACGTTGGATGCCAACACCAAGTCGGCGTGAGGCACTTCACTTCAAGGGCAGCTGCCGTCAGTTCAAAGACAAGCAGACACACAGTGGCCGTTGTCTTCACTGTAAAGCTCAACGTGCCACTCTCAAATTCAGGCTTCGACACTGCAACCCACCACTGGAAAATTACGGAGCCTTACAATTATTGCCATCTTATTTCTGCCGACTGTCATAACAACTTGACAATGAATTTGTAGTAGTTTTAAAAAACGAGGGCACCACACACACACACACACACACACACACAACAGATATTAAAATGCAAACGGTGGTACCGTCTTGGCGCTTAGCAACACTTGCGTGACGGCTTAGCGGGAATAAAAAAAAAAAGAAAAAGAAAAGAGATGGCCTTCACATATGAATGCTCCAGCATTCCACTGTTTCTTCTACTCTTAAAACTAATTATTTGGCGCACGGATTTAGGTGTAGCAATTCAAAAACCTCGCTTTGTCCTGGCCATGCAAAGTATATACAGTGCACAATAGATCAGGTTTGGAGAATGAGTGGATAAGTTGTGAGGGGGGGAAAAAAAAAGTGATTTTTCACATGGCTAATGTTTAATTCCCCACAGTCACAACACCTCACCAAATTGAAAGTGGGAAGACAGTTGATCCACAGGTTATTTAACAGCTGACTTACTTAATTACCAGCGCGCTATTACATACGTGAGGCATCACAAGGGAGCGATGCTGCCTTTTGACTACAGCGGCTTCTTTTTTTTTTCTTGCAGCAGATTATCCTTCAGTCACTTCACTGATGTCAGTGACATTGAACTCCAACTTACTCAAATTGCCTTTCTAAGTATGAAAATGGTTCTAAGTGAGAAAAAAACAGAAGAATGCATGAAGCTCAATGGTGTCTACATTTTTGACATGCTGTCATCACTTTAACAAGGTTGCCTCAGGATACAGAGAATCTGTATTCAGCTGCTTTTCCGAGTCTTCTTAGTATCGGGTTGGCGACTTCTTCAATGGAGTCTGGTCACCATCCATCACCTGCCAAGTAAGCTGGCAACTTCCCCTCTTTTTTTTTTTTACCCCCTTGCTCCTCTATCACAAAATCTCTTACTTTAGTTTTAAAATCTAGTTATGTTTTATGTGACAGGGTTGGCCAACCTTTGTCATTTCTGGTTCAGGGAATTCAGCTTTTAGGTCTGTGTTTTTCCAACTCCAGAGTCGTTTTTTTTTTTTTTTTCCTCCCCTTCTCCCAGGTGGCCTAATGGATTACAATCTCACACTACAGGAGACCGGACGGGTTCAGGGGTGTAAAAGCCGACTGTATATGTCAAGCCAAATTTGCAAGTGCTGCTGCGGGGCTGAGAGGCATCTCTCACCTCTCACCCCAGTGGGTTGAAGCAGATTTGATAGCTGACAGCTGTCCAACATGTTTTTTTTTTTTCCAGAGGTCAGTCAAATGCCTCAGTGTGTGAATAATGTCCAATTTACCCTGAACCTTTTTTTTTTTTTTTCCAGAATCAAAAACGTATACTTCATCATATAGCGCTTTGGCCAGGCAGCCTGCCAGAAAAAAAAAAAAGAGGGGCCACGAGTGCGGGTCAGGAGTGAATTTCCCAAAAGATTATAAGAGTATTCTTGATATATGAACACTTACATTCAAGATGAGCTTCTTAGTGGAAACTCAAACACAGGTCAAGATATCATCACCTCATTTTCATGTTTTCTGACCTTGTAAAGTGTACCATTAGTCAACCTTCCCACACACAAACACCCAACTGCAATAAACAGAGCAAATTTCTGACCATATTTGTCAGATATGTGGTATTTTGCCATTGAATGGGTTTTTAGGAGTGGGTAGAGAGGGTGCACAAGTGGCTTCAGCCCTTAAAGTAAATGACAAATCACTGAAAATAACCAAACGAGCTAGTTAGTTTGAGCTAGTGTGCTTGCAGACTGGATTGGAGTCCACTGGGTTGCAGTTTGGGGTATTAATAACATGATCTCTAACCAGCAAAGGTGGAACTAAAGTAAGAGGATCATGTTATATCATTTCAGATGAAATCTTTATTAGCTCTATGATAATACATACCAGTATACACCTGATGACAATCAATATTTCAGATGTTGATCCAAGCCATTTGTATTTGAAAACTGTCAAATCTTTTGTGGTCTTATTTTTTACCAGAAAATAAATCATTTATGAAAAAAAAAACATCCCTAGGGATCAAATCACCTACATCTTACTGATTTGTCCTGGTCAATCAACCCCCCTCAAAAAAACCTGTTTCCCTGTTGCTGCAGTAATTAATCGGGAACAGCTAATCAAGATCTATGAAGGGGAACCCTCGCCAGGACACCGAGACTGTCCCTTGATTGGTGGCTGGAGAACAGCAGATGGCTGTTAACAAATCAATACTTTACGATTAAGTGACATTTGCTCCCAAGGGATAGTGACATCCCACGCTATGTCCCATCATGTGTTGTTTTAAGTCGACTTATTAAATGCATGGCTTGTTTTTTCCCCTTTTAGTTTTCACATTCAATTTCTTTCAGACCAAAGAACCAAGTAAATAAAAACCAAAAAAAGACATTTAGAGACATGCACAAGGCCGTAGAAAGCCAAAGCCAAAAGCCTACATTTCCGAGGTCATTATCCTCAGTTGTAATGGGTGGGAAAAAGCAGAAGTGACTCAGACCAAAAAAAAGCCAATATGCAAAAAAAGGAGTGCGATGAAATTGAGGCAAATGAAAACAACCTCTGAAAGACTGTACAACAACCTGCCAAAAATGCCATCAGCTCCAACATGAGCTCTGAAAAATGACGATGCTATGAGGACGCAATCTGTTTCAAGGGCCTGGTTCAATTGGAGTTGACAGTGTTGGTATTTCATTCAGCTGCAGATACAAACAACCATGAGCAACCACCCACCACCACCACCACCAAGGAAATTGCTCTACTCCCAGAAGCCCAGTACGCACAGTCAATTATGTTATTGGGTTAGGAGCCATAATGGCCTCTGAAGGGCAATAAAAATTAGGCGCTGCACTTACACCAAGATGGGCTGGGACGATGCGTAAATGATTGCAGCATTAGCTTACCCGCCACCTTCCTCCACCTTTTGGCGCCGTCTCATAAAATACATGGGAAAAAATGCAATCCAATGAATCAGACTCCACTCTTGTTCAGCAAATGGATGAACTGTGCACAGTGTCTATTAACGTCAACCCATGACATACATGTCTGAGGCCTGTCTTATACTGTGTGCACTACAAAAGGTATTAAGTATGGAGTTGGTAGTGCATTATATAACGAGAGATATTTCTGAGCATTCATAAATCTTTCCTCAAAAGGAATTAATGATGCATTTTTATCAACTATTCTACTATCGTTCCATCGCTAATGCTGTGTATACATGGATCTAGTTTAAATGTATGCTAAAAAAAAAAAGGCCTCTCTTATATTCGGATGTGAATCAAAACTGATTCTGAAAGAAAAAGCGTTAAATCACATTGGGTGGGGAGAGTGAGCCTCCTGCAGAGTGCATGACACTGTTTGATATCTGAATGTCTTCAATGCGACAGTGATTGCGCTCATTTCTGCCTTCATGACTTCAGCTCGGTAATTCACAGCCGGATGTCTGCGACTATGCCGATTTATTTTTAGTTTGTTCATTTCATCATTTATATATATATATATATATAATATCTATATATATATATATATCTATATATATAATCTATATAATCTATCTAATATATATATATATATAAAAAACAAAACAAAAGAACACAACTGCCCGTCCGACGTGCCTGAGGACGTTTGACAATTTGTAAAAGCTACATCCATCTTCAAGACAAAGTATTGAACCTCGATGCTAGGGGAAATCAGCAAACACATTCATTTCTGTCAAGCAAAACCACTATGGACAGAAGTGGTACATTGCTTCTATTTGCCAATGATCAATATTTGATGAGGGGAAAAAAAAAACATTTTCTTTTTGGATGGAAACAAAATGAATCTTTTTAGAACTCAATGTGTTGTGTCATAACCTTTAGTATTATTACACTTATTTTATATGCTGATTGCTGCGTGCGCTGCAAAACGGGGGAACATTTTAAGTTAGATAACGGCACTTATACTTTTTCATATTTCAAGATATGTGAAACTATTTCCGACTTTGTCTGAAGGGCATGCAGCAGTGAGCGATATGGGGTTTTAGGATCCGAATGAAAAATGTATACGGGGCATGTGCGCATGCCTTCAGAGTCTTTAGACGTCCCTTTGACTTTGTGACTCTTAAAAAAAATAGAGCTCTGAGAGAACTCCCGTTCACAACTCGCTCATTTGAATTGATTAGATGTTTTTATTAATAAAGGCTGAGTTTCAGTCGGTTTTATGGATCACGACAGACTCTGACTGCTCCTTTCTATGATTTTTATGAGATCGTGACCTAGTGCTCTTACTAGATTAGCACTAAAGCTTTTTGCGTCGCACAAGTGCCAACTGTCCTTTGACGGTTAGTCCATTTGTGTCACAGGGTTAATGCAACCGTCCACAACAGTGCAGCATCCATGCACTTGTTACCTTGAAAAGACCAAAGGCTCACGCTGATGCAGATCAAGCGCCGTGACCTGATGCCGGTGAGGCGGTAATTTTATTGAACGCAAGATTTCCGCTTCCTGGAAATCTCACAACATGCTGTGACATCACCGGTGTCAAGGTTAACGTTGAGCACACTAGGATGGAATGACGCCATTCAATCGACAGTGTTGTGTAATATACGAGACTCTCCTTGTACTGCTCTCCAACTTATCAAGCATCATGGATTTGATCAACTGGTCTCTTTGCGCAATTGACACCATCTTCTCAACGAGAAGCCCTGGTTCGGGGGAACCTGTATGTCCTGCCGGAATGTTTGCAGCTGGTTACTCAATGGACGCCTGGGACAAGTGGCGGGTCGTGGGTCTGGCGGCTCTTTCTGTGGAGGACGTTGTAGACATCTACCTATTCGGATTGTTGATGACAAGTGTTTTGCTGATTGGATCGGGCATTGCGCTGGTTCACCGAGGCATGCAGAAAACGCTGACAGCCGTGCAAAGCCCCACAAAGCTGCCAGTAATGACTGAAGCAGTGAGCAGAGCTGTCGGGAATCTGAATGAGGCCATGCACCGGAATATGGATAACATCACAGTTTTGGATCGCAAAGTGGAGCGACATCACAGAGACTATGAGCCGGAACATGGTCACCGTTACAGGATCATGGATAACATCAAGAACTACCAGGATATGGGCTACATCATGGAGAAGCTGACAGTTTTGCAAAGGCAAATGGATCGTTTTGGAGACAACAACTCTGGCTGAGAGAGCCTGTAGCGGATAAGAATGCAGCTACTGGCCCCCAAGACCAAACTAATTCCAATCTTATCTTGACCTCCCCACACCTGCAGGGCATTGGCCAAGGCTTCTGCTGGAATAACAACTCCCCCGGAAGATCACTACAGCGAGACGCTCTTATGGCCCCAACCCCTCCCCACCTCCCACTGACACTTGTTGACTGTTCTGTCATGACCCTGATCAAGGCTGTCTCCACAGCAACTGCCATGCCATCGCCATGACTTCTACGGACTGAAACTCCATGATTACGGTGCAGGGTGGGGCACATCTCCAGGCCTTCACCGCTTTGCTCCCCCAGCCTGACAAGGCGGGTCTGTGACCAGCCCCGAAATGGCTGCAGGACCGGATGGCTGCATGACTGTGCTGGGATTCCTCAAACCCCCCCACCCCTCTCCCCTGGTTGCTAGTGATGTGTCTCATGTTGTAGAGTGTACTGTATATGTGCTATAATTACTGAGGTGTTTTTGTCCTGCTCCCAGAGTGTACTCCTGTCAAGGAGCACAGGCTGGGGGTTGTTTCTTTTTTCCTCCTCCCCTCTCCCCATGTTGTATCCTTTTTATCTTTCCTTTGGCTACCAGACCCTGTCCTGTCTACCCCTACCCCTACTCTCAACCCTTCTTCCAGACAGCAAGTGTAGGGAGTGTAGGGAGTACCAGTACCTTCTGCTTTTCTCAACATCAATCAGGTTGTTTTTTACAATCTGCTGCTAATATTCCACACAGCTTCTGAGCATGTAAACAATGTATAATCTATACAGTGAATCCCTTTGGTATAAAAAGCAGAAAGATCTTCGACATGTTCTCTCTATAGTCCCGAGGTGCTCCGATATGACTCACTGAAGTGAAGACAGCCCATGAGTTGTAACCATATGGAAGTCGTGTACACTGTAAAAAATGTCAGATTTTACGGTGAAAAACTGCCGAACCATGACAGTAAAAGACTGTAAAGTATGCCATGAAATACGACAATATAATAAAACAGTCACATTTCATTTCAAAACCTTTATTTATATGACATTTGAAGGCACGCTATACAGAATAAAGTCATATTTTGAGAGACTGTTAATTGTACACTAAAATACTGTGATATTTCATTCGCTCTTTATTCACACAACATTCATATGGTATTTTCATGTCAATTAATATGGCAAAACAGCATTTCGTTTGATGAAAACATGGTAACATAATGGAATAAAATGCCAAACTTAGCCATGAAATCAACAGTACTAATATCCTTTTACTGCAATATAAGAAAAAGTTATACCGTTATAAGTTTTTTTAGCATAAAAAAAAATAGATTAAGAAGCCAGTGTTGTGTATCTGGGAACATTGGTGTTAGTCATAGGTTGTGTCGTATTTTTTACTGTCCGGCCATTTGGGCAGAGAGCAGTTGATCTGATTTGGAATCAATTCCAGACCTCGCAACATTTACTAGTAATGTTTTCCACCCAGTCCCACAACTGTGCCACTGGTGCACCCCTGCTGCGCCAGCGCTTCTGGTCGTAAAATGACCAAAACGATCTGTTGGTCACACTCCAGTGAGCTTGTGCCTTCTGTGTCTGTGCCTCGGTCCATGTAAAGAAGGGCCTCGATGTGCACCGCAGTGGATTATACGAGAGCATCAAATGACAACTATGAAATGCTTACTATTTACAAAGTAGAATTGATTACATCCTGAGCAGTGTACTCATGTCTGTGAGTACGGCTGCAACTCAATCATATTTAATACAGACTTACACTCCTACCAGTAATCATTTCCTCGGAGTCGGTGTTACATTTCAAACGGCGCAAAATATCTCCTAATGAAACTCCTCAAACAGAGAATTGATGTGTTATTTGGTCCCGCTCTCAGTTCATGGTTCATGTCAAGCCGTGAACTGAAGTGAATCGGTGATCTACAGTCACAGATCACCGATTCCTTACCAATCTAAACTATCAGGATCCTGCAGAGGAAGCAAAGTATTTCACTGCCACCGCTCTTAAAACAAATCTCACCTCTAACACTGGGGAAGCACGCTTTTGCTTTTATCAGTGAAGTACGACGCACAAACGGCATATTCCAAGAAAGGAAATGAAATGTAGCACGCGCCGACCTCTCACGTAGTGCAGAGCAAAAAAAACAAAAAACTGCCATTTCTTTGAATTTGCCTCTCAGATTCACTTAATCCATTCGTCATGTTGGATTTCCCCATACAGCTGCATCTGGAAATAACGAGGTGCATGAGCATATCTGTGTAATGAAAGACTATCTGAAAATATAGAAGTATTTAAATAACTGCAAGTATTGGATATGTATCCAAATGTGCAAATGTTCTGGATTCCAGTGCGGCGACTTGCCTTAAAGGGACACTCAACCGAGCTTGATGGCAGTATAATGGAAGGGTCTATTGGAAGATCTAATCGACTTGCATCATGGGAGACGCAAGATCCAGCAACTGATACTACAGGACTGAAAGTCAAGATATCTCTGCCTTTGCTGCAGCAATTCTGGCCCTCGATTTTTGGAGTAACCCCTTTTAGATCTCTCTTGTTTGCATCGCACATAAGTTGAAATATTTAACAGATTATCTCACTCAGCGTGTATTTGCCCAAATTTTCAGTGATTGATGAATGTTTGAAACCGTATACGGAAAAATAACACATCATTCCTATGATTTTTTATTTTATGTTTTGAATGATATTTGGATCTATCTTGTAATCTACATCCTGTGCTGTAGAATAAAATACGTTCAGAACTTCTGAAGGTATATATTTTTTACCTTCACTAGACACACTGGATATGAACTTTTCATGTTCTGCAATATCCACAGCTTTTGTCAACATGTTCAAGGCTAACAAACAATCTGAACAAACATACAAGGTGATGCTTGGCTATTTTTTTTTTTTTTTTAAAGAGTGATTCCTTTTTTTTTTTTTTGCTACCACACAAGCAAACAATCCCTAACCCTGTTACACACTCACATGCACACAAATTACAGTCGACACCGCCCTTTGATTGATATTCCCGTAGAGACCTGCAAAGCAGCTGATCCGGAAATGCACAGGGGCAGGTTAATGACGTGACCCCACCGTGACCTCCCCCCTCTGGGGTGGTTATGTGTACCATCAGCACAGGTTAAAAAAAAAAACTAGCTGAGTCAGACTGTGTGTGTGTGTTTGTTTTGCATTATTTTACATGTGCATTTCCCTGCATGTGTATCGAATGTGCACACACGCTGGAGGTGTTTTCCTGACGTCTCATTCAGCAAAAACAGAGCTAATGCAATTTCGATGGAGAGTGCTGGATGTTTGCGCTTAGTTAACTTAGTTAAGTCGGTCCGCTTCCTGCTCTAGTAGGTTTGTAGCTGATAAAGACTCCATGTCCGCTGAGTTCAGACACAATGAGGGAAAAAAAAAATAACAGCTATTCTTCCTGATTCATTTAGATTTATGCATGAGTATGGACATTAAACAAAAATGGAAAACAGTTTAAAAAGACTGATGCACAAAATAGCCTCAACCAGTGCGTAGTGTTGTGTGTGTGTGTGTGTATGTGCGCGCGCTGCATTATGTTTGTTTACTGCCACAGAGCTCTGCCAAAAGGCCTGATGAGTCATTCCCACTCTTTCCTCGTGGATGGGGAGGGTAGCATTTGCATGCACTCTGGGTCACTGGAGGCATAACACTGAGCATCGCATGCCGACGGCATTACGAGCTGAATTCAAATGTCCGTTTTCATCTCAGCTGTCCGGCCACAGAAAATGTCTGACAATAAAACCGCATCGATTTCTCCGAGTCTTATTATTGTTTGTGCTCTCTCTCTCTCTCTCTCCGAACGTCACTTTTTATCATTTCAGACAAACCCTTTGCTCGGTTTCTTTTTTTTTTCTTTTGCGTCGTGCAAAATTGTGTCTTCATCTCCTTAAATGTCAGTTTTTTTCAGTTTAACTTGTATTGACACAGTTGCCTCCGAAAACGGGCGTGAGATGGCAGCATGACGGAGCAACACAAAGTAGATGAGGGGGTAGGGGTGGGTAGGTGGTTAGGTGGGGAGACGACACCCCATTTCCACTTCAATATGTCAACTTTTGAACTCGGCGCTACGAAATGCACCCGCACACTTAAACTCACTCTTTAAAAATCACTTACTCAGGGCCAGCAAGCTGAGATTTATCCCATCTATCCATGCACTTGTAGCATCGGTGCAATCTGAAGGAGAAAATCTGAATCACATCGAGGGAGAGAACTGCTGCTCTGCTCCTTTTCACGGGTTTTACATTTCTGGTCACACCTCAACTGGCTGAAAACACAAGATGTGACAACGCTGATTGACCGCTTTCATTTCGTATTAGCTTAAAATGGACAGGAAAATGGAACATTCTGACCTGTATGTAGTCTCCTGGAACATGCTACTTACAGAGATTGTTCCTTCAACACTACACTGCAAATTGGGTTACACATGGAACCGCAGTCCTCTGCTGTTGGCCACTGAGCAGCTCCAGTGGAGTAATTGAGGATTGAGAGCTTAGCCCAAGGGCATCACAATTGTAGTCGTTGATGGAAGGCAGTGTTAGTCACTTCCCCTGACATCCCCAACTACTGGGATTCATTGAATTGATTGAAGGGTTAGGCGGTGTAGGTATGTAGTTTAGTGTGTAATAATGATCTAAATGTCTCATACCATCAGTAATCGTGCTTTGTTCTTGTAATTTTCGCGTTGCTTGTAAAGAAACTGCATGACAAGGAAAAGCTGCCTTTTTAGTGTTCATCCCTAAGCTTTAATAGGTTTTCCCAGTAGGCCTACATCTCCCAGTTCATGAAATGAAACATGTATCATCAACTTTTGGGGACAGTAGTATGCCCTGCAGGTTCCAGTCTTTTTAAAAATGCATTAGGGCAGGAACAGAAAGTATCAGTACAACTGTCCTGCATCCACAAACCAGAGTTACCATGGTTTAACCAGCCATGTAAAGAGTGTTCTCCTTTTATACTTGTAATTATTTTTCTCGAACATGCTCCAGGCGGTGCTGAGTTTGATTAGAAGAAAACTGGTTGGTGTAAAGGATGAGAAATGGCAACCCATTAAGGGGCGTAACCTGGATGGAACAAGCTGGGTTAAATCAATGAATCTATATCATAATGGGGGACATTTTTATTTTAGCTACACTAGCATTGTGGTTGAATAGATGGCGATGGCAATGACGCCACTTTGTTTCAGAGTGAAATATCTCAACTATGTTTGGATTTTGTACAGATGATGAATCGTTGGGACTTTTTTGTCCAATACGCCCATTAGCCTCAGTTGTTGTTTTTTTTACCTTTATGCCTTTAATGATAGGACAGCTGAAGATAGACAGGAAGCAGAGTGCAGAGAGAGGGGGAGTGACACGCAGTAAATGGCTGTCCGGGATTCGAACCGGGGCCAGCTGCAGCAAGGACTGTACCCTCTACACACGGGGCGGCCACTTAACCCACAACACTACCGACCACCCCTCAGCTGCTTTTTACTTTGGTGCTAATTGGCTAATGTTAACATGATAAGTATGTAGATGAACGCAATAGCACTGAATTGAGTATTTCAGAGTATGTAGATGAACGCAATAGCACTGAATTGAGTATTTCAGCTTGGTAGCATTCGGCTCAGAGTCTCAAGCATGGTTGTCAACTCTTGTTAACATACGGTCATATGCCCTCTCCTACACAGTGTTCCGTTGTAAAGTGTGTAGTTACATATGAATTATAAATTATAGATAAATACAATTCAACATGTACAGAAGAAATGCAAATGTGTTAAATAAAAGAAGCATCTGCACTAATCTTTCAAACACTACAAAAGAACCACATGTACTTAAGCCGATACTCCTGCCGACTTTGAGTGCAGACGAATGTGACATGGGCTACAGTGCATGTACCCACAGTCCAAACACATACTAACACTTTGTCTATATCTGTCTCCCACACACTCATGGATTCCGTCTCTAGTTTTTTCTCCACGGAAGACCACTCTCTGCTCTTATTGCCATGCTGCAGCAGAAACTCGAAGCAGGCTGTCAGGTACTACGAGCTCTTCATTAGACACAGCACTTTCACAGCCATACCCAGCACCATCTAATAGAATTTATAGAGTGGTAGTTGAATTACGCTTTCCCCTCCAAGAGGACCCAGCTGAATGAGTGGGGAGAGATACTGGGACCTTCCAGAGCCATCGACTCTGCTATAAATTGATTCTTGAATTAGCAGACAAGGGAGGTGAGGTGCAGATATTTGGTTTAGAATCTTAAGTTGGAAAACTCATTGAGATTGTCATATGCTATTAGCCAATGGCTAGGTGAGTGGACTGAAACCATTCTTGACAGGTAGCACCAACGCTGACATTGATTAACTTTGCGTCCTGTTTTGTTTTTGTGTCAGTGGACCTGGGTAAAAGGAGAAAAGACCTATTTTTAGCTTGTATACCCAATAGGTTACATGCTCGGAGTTAGAGGGAATAGTTCTTGGTGGATGTGCTGCTCTAGGGGCTGAAAGAGTCATTGGTTTAGTTGGACCTAAATTAATAGAGCACCCACTTTGTCTGACTCAAATTAAAAAATAATTGGACTGGTACAATTCCATCGTTGGCATTCAAATGTGCCAGTTTGCAGACTCATTCTTTTGGTTAAACCGCAGTGAAATTGCCAGTTTTTTACATTATAAGATTATTTTCTAGGATTGGTTCCACTAAAACTCAATCCTTTTTCTCAAAAACATACTCATAAATCAATATTTCTTTTTCAGGGATATTAAAGCCTGCAGGCTAGAAACGAGCCATGTCGCTTTCTGATCCAAATAAAGTCCCATTAATGGATAGAATGTACTTGTTTGGCAATATGGCAGCGCTATTATGTGTCTTAAAAGGTTTATTTTTTATAAGTTTGTGTCTGTATTAAGCAAAGTGCTGCAGCAACATACACTCTTGTACTGGGGAACAAACTTTTTATTCGCGGTCCATGATTTTTACAAAAGGTCGGAGGTCTGTGTTGTTTATAATTTCATACGTCCTACAACCAATGACATAATTTAACCAGTAAAACTCAGAGACAGCGTCATGCTTTAGCTTTCAGGACAAAAGGCAATGATTTCATGTGCTCTTTGGTCAAACAGCTGTGGACATATTTCTGCAAACTTCAAGAAGATCTTGCAGCTAGCGCTGGTGATATTCTTGGCACGTTAACTGACTGATGGTGATGACTCGTTGTCATGGAAATGACATTATACTCCTTGTGCACATTCAATCACACCGGTAATAATAAAAGACAGGAAAGTATATTCATACATAATGTAATAAGTGGCAGATGGTCTACTTTCGATTGATTTGCAGATCAGTCTTGACCTTGGTCATGACTTTTGAGAGGCCTTGCCAGACTTCAGACTTGAAATTAAAAGATTCCCCTGTATATATTTGAAAGTTTGGTATAAGAAGTCTGTAAAACTTAGAAAACACAAGACCAATTGTAAGGTTTTGCTTTGCAAAATGCTTAAATCTAATAAACTCAAAGTAGAAGTGAGCGGTAAACGAAGTACACCTTTCCCAGATCATGCACTTCTTCTTCACCCACTTGCAGAACCTGCCTGAATTCACCTGAAAGCATGATCCTTAATTGTTAAGGCAAATTGTTGCGCCTCAGACTGAGCTCTACAGCGTGGTGGGGGAGGATTAGGAGCAAAGGAGTTCTGCATATTAGGCAGCCGCTCTGTGCCAATCTAAAGTTAACACGACTTTCATTATATAGCCCTTCCTCTGTGAACGTGGGACATCCCTGCCAGATGAAGATTTATTTCCACATGTCTCTTGGATATGTAAAAAAAAATCTAATAGATATTTATGGTTGGGCTCTTTTTAATCTAAGAGGAGTAGAAACATCTGCGGCAAATTTTGGTGGAGTAAGACTTTCAATTTGTCACACACACACACGAGCATAGGCGGTGGAGGATCTGTTGCTTGGACTAAAGTAGGACATAAAGCTATTTGGAAGTGCTCCCATAGTACTCAGCAGGATGTGGCTGACTACTGGCCACAAATTGGCTTCAATTCTCATCTTGGGGACAATGAAACTTCATAGACATTAGCAGTATACAGTACTGTGTATGATTCATGCCCAGGGATATAATACAAAACTTTTAACCCCATGATTTGTGAGCAAAACCTGTTATGCAGGGTTGAAAAGTAAAGAAATTAAGTTCTACAAAAAATCATAAGGTGCATCCAGAGTCAAAGAAAGGAAGTCCAAGGTCTATCAGGCCCATTATTAATATACAGATTGCTTCCTTTCCATAATAGGAATCTCACACATCTTTCAGTAGCGAAGCATATGAATGTGTATTAGGCTTGGCACTAGGTCGGGTAGAATTAGTTTCATTTGCATTATTCATCAACCTAGCAGGCAGACACATCTATCAAGGCTTGGGTGACTTGCTGTTGCAGAATTTTAAATATTACCTGTTAAGATATACACAGGGTATTTACCGAGGCAATTTGCTCTGAGAGCGTTCCGTGGAGTGGTCACAACAGTATATATACACACACATAGGACCTGGGGCTGCAGACGACAACCTGATGGGCTAATAATTGGTTGATTTCTGAACAGTCGGTGAAGTTTGTTTTGTAGAAGGAGGGGAGAGGAGAAAAAAAAAGAAAAGAAAAAGAGCTGAGTCCATTAAAAGAAAGCTCACTGTGCTCTGCTACGACAACAAAATAAACAGCTCTAGTAAGAGTGGCACGCCGCCAATGAATAGACTGGTATGCTGTATCAAATGCAGCATAGATGGCTAATCAATGTGGTGCAGTTCACTTTCCGATAAGCCCATCAGTTAAGGTTGATTACAGTCATCAGCACTAATTAAGCAAACTAGAGTACCTCCATCCATATGCAGATGGGTTGAGTTTCAACAATCACATACCGTTATTGGTCAACAGTAAGCTGAAGCCACTGCGGGAATATAGAAGGGGGTACCTAGAATTTACCATTTACTTGCTTGTATTTGCGTTTACCCACTCAAGTATCATCAGAATTCATCATCGTCAGTGAATTTAGATTTGAAATCAAACCATAGATGTACACTAAATTTGAAGATTATAAGTTTAACTATCACAGACAAAATAAAATAAAACAACCTTCGTCTGTCCTTGAAACTACTACATGTAATTATGGTTCTCGGAATTCTGGAATACCTGGATTGGTAGAAATCCCCCATATAAAATTGAGAGATCTTCTGTTTTATGTCTCAGCAGTGGGGCTCAATGGGGGCGGAGGCTGCCCGGCATACTAGCCTGTACCATGGTTGTTTTAAACCATTTGATACAAAGCAATATGCTATATTTCCAGTGTTTCAGCAACTCCCTGCACTTTTAGCCAAGGTGACGTGAGGTAAAATGGCGTTCGTATGCATGTTTATCAAACAAGTGTGCTATATTTTTTATTCACACCTGAACCCTAACATCATAATGCATCCACGACTTCAATGTTAACATATTTTTTCTCTCAGAGATAAAAAAAAAAAAGTGCTGAACAGTAATTGCAGTCGCATTGACCTCTAAGTCAGAAAGTAGAGCAATTATATAAAATAGGATGCATTTTTATGTATGTATGCCATCAATGTAAATCCAAAGGGGGGAAGAACTCACAGGAGGTGATTATGTCTCACTACCAGGTGATAGGTAGCTGATATATGGGTACCTGGATGTAGGCTACCTCTCATGTCTCTCTCCTTTTTCACTGTGTGCATGAAGGCAGGAGTGACAATGAGTTACTATGGGTACATGGATGCTCTGTTTCTCTGTAAAACTTGCCTTCCTTTCCAGGCTACCGCTGTTAGTCTTTAATAATAATGTTGAGGTCTGATTGAGATGAAAATCTATGGCTGCTTTGAAAATGTGAGCAATCACATACCTCGAGGAGAAAAGTTGTGACTCGGTTCTATAGCTATAATTGGAATATTACTTAATTTTATAATGAGCATATATTAAAATTTTTTTGTTTAATGAAGAGGTTTGACGCAATTCTGGAATTAAATACTTTTGTTCTGACAAAAACCTTAATCACTCTTGAACTCTGGAAGCTGCTAACAAGCAGATGATTCGAGATAATCGTGATTAAGACATTTAAAAACACGCAGGACAAGGAATACTGTTGGAGAGGTTTTTCTAATGCATGTGAGGAACTGGATATTTCTACTTGCAGTACATTTCCTTATCATTGTCCAGGTAAAAGACAATGCTGCTGTGAGTTATCGCATTGGAAAACCAAATAAGGCACCTTTTGATTGAAAACATTCCCCCAAGCGTTGAGGAGCTGTGTCAGGTGTTACTAACAGCGTGAGAGGTGAGTTCATTTTACAATTTGAAGATCCTGAATTTAATCAGTTGTGCAACCTGACACACATCAAAGACCTTCCTGTGGAGTGGGCAGCGTTAAAGATGCTGAGAAGCTGTTGCTATTCTCTCAGATTCTACAATGGACACATGCGGCCTACCATCTAGTAGTAGTAGTGATTCTTTAGAAAGGCCTGACCTTGTTCGTTGGAACCAGGAAGGGGTCCCACATGATGTGGAACTGAAAGAAGCGAATTGTAAGTATGGAAAGGATGGATCCGTGATGGTGATTCCTAAAGGTTTAAAGACCTATATCCTTTACGAACTGGCAGACAGCATGTCAAACATTAGTCCTTATCCTGAGAGGCATCACTAAGTCGAGAGCGTATCCACAGTGCTTGTGGAGAAGCATCCCAATCTCAGAGAATGATAGCAGTCTGAAGGAGCTGAGGTCTGTAAATGGATGCCACTAGTGGATTCACAGCCTGAAATTTGAAGTTTGTGCAGAAGTTGGGTGCAGCAGGATGCCCCGAGGTGGTAATCAAGAAAGGGAGGAGGAGATACAAAGGGGAAACGTGCAAAGAAGTCAAAGAAGGGTGAGGACAATTTCCTGAAGGAGAAAGTCCTAAAAACATGAAGGAATAAATGATAAGAGCCCGATCACTAGTTTGTGGAAGAGCCGGTAGATTCTCAATAGACTTGATGGCCCAGTTGCAAAACTGCTGGAGGTTTACAAAGCAGCAACCTCGTCTGGAAAGAAGTAGGCAGTCAAAGACATGTGGAATGCATTAGAAATATCAAAAGGGCAGATACCCCCAAGTGTAAAATGAGGAACTATTTAGGTTTGCTCTAACATTTTCATCTCACTGCATATTTATTTGTCTTGTAGGACACAAATGGGAAACAGGAGGCCATTTTAACATGACTTCAGTGTGGTCAGTGGGGTCGAGGAGCCCAGTGTGCTGGACCACATCGAAGATATGCCATGCAGTTTTGTCATGTGTGAAACTGTGATATCCGCAAGCCATGAAATACTCCTTTTTTTTTAATTTAAAATGTCTTTTCTCATGTAGCTGTGTTGTTGTTTGTTCTTTTCTTAGTGATGTTTTTAAGGTTTGAAAAGCTTCCAATGCTACATATTTGGTGTCAAACTAAAGAGGAAGTTGTCTTTTTCTTAGTTAAAACAACTTTGTTTCTGTTTTTTGAGACAGAGCTGTTTGACTGGGGCAAAAGAAATGCTCATTTCAGTGAGGGTTCTCAGTGAACTGCTGCAACATTCTACAATTCTGCTGGGGTCTAGAGGGATAAAACAAACAGCCTCTCACTTCAACACACCCACTCGAACACACAAACATCCCTGCGTATGAGTAGGTCACTGAAATAGTCAAAGCAGATAGGAAAAGTAGAGAGTACTCTGATTATGAGAGAAAGCACTGTGATATTGATTCCCTCCGCTCCATTGGACTGAACTTGTGTCCGTTGACGTGAAACCACTGTCCCCAACAGATTGACGGGTTTCCACAAAAAGGCTTGTCACCTGATTTGTAATGAGAGCTTATGGGGATTTTCTTGTTTGACTAATACTGCGTGTTTTGGGATTGCTTTGCAGTTCAGTCTTTTGACTGACTGATTTCATAATGAGGGCTGATGGGGTCAACCATTCTCTGCTTACGGCTGATGGTTTTTCGTGTTTGACATGTGGAACCACAGTCTCACTTTGACACTCATCTGTTTACTCGTGTATCGTAGGTCATGATTTGCGTTTGTGTTATGTACATTGGCTTCAGGCATGTATCTGTTCACGATAAATCCCTGTATGCTACTTTTCCTGTAGGAATATGGAGTATATTTAGTATCAAAGTGGCAGTAGAGATGATTTACTGTGTGAAAAAGTTACTTTGACCATCTACTTTTCAAATTCCAGCCATTTTTTCCTTCTGCTACAGTCCATTCCAGGCATATGGAGCTGCCAACATGAATGCTATAGTAGCAGGCAGAGCTGAAAGCCTGAGCTTGTACTTTGACAATGTTCACATGAATAAATATGAGGGGAGAGATACTGCATAGTGGAAGCTCCTGAAGAATATTCCTCCAAATCAGAGAGCAACATAAAATTTGACCACGGGTGGTTAAACACGGCCTGCAGACTTCCTCATAGAAAACAATGGATGTGAGGCTTGCAGAATCTAGCTAAAGCAGTGACGGCAGCATTCATGTGCCGTGAAGTACATCTCTGTCATCTAAAACTGCTGAGGAGTTGACAGCTACTAACTATTTTCTTTCTTTTTTTTTTTCTCCCCTGCCTGTCTAGCTTCAAATGAGATACAAGACATGTTTCTGAAATAAAAGGTTACTCTCAGCCTGTTCAACAGGCAGTCTACTTTGAAGGCAGATTCAAATGACAAACCTTTCATTTTGTGACAGACCAAGGAAGTTGAAGATGGTGGCATCAACTGGAATATTAGTTAAATGGATGCACGCAACCACAGTAAACACATAAGCCCTGGTACAGGTCTGTTTTTTTATAAAATGTAGGGTTAGGGTTAGGGGTAGATAAAGATATGAACAAAGCTTGCCCCCAATGCAGAGGTGACTCAGTAACCCATAGATAGTGCAATGGCGTCAGCAGACCGTAACTTCTTGCTTGTATTCAAACTTATTGAATGGAGGTGGGTTGCTCTTCATTGCTAACTTTCTTCAAATGGAATTCTTCCAGGTAAACTGACAAAGCAGGTGAATTTGTATGGTGGCATTTCTTTCATTATTCAACCAGTGCATTATTTTTAAACTCACAGTTTAGAACAAGTGGATTTTTCAAGGACTCGCAGAGCTTTGAAATCCAACTTCTCTCTGTCACGTTTTTTAATTGTTCCCCTCTTAACAAATCTCAACATCTGGAATATTCTTTTCTTCCATCGTCTGTCAGTGTTTCAGCTCTCAACCATGCTGCACCTCAAGACAGATTGCATCAGATCCTCCATATTAGCAAAGAAGAACAATAGTGTATAGGGGAAGGTGGGATGGTAATGAGTTCTGGATCACCAACCACATAAACAATACCCTTAACAGATGGGCGCCAACAAGTACCAGCTGCAGAGGCAGTGGAGTGAGGAAGAGACTTGTCGTTGGAGAGGACTAAATAAAACCCACTTCTGTGGGGTTTGGTCTTGCGGGGGGGACAGTAGCGGCGGCGGTGACATCCTTCGAGGGAAGCCAACCTGTGGCCACTGGTGCAGGGCCAGCAGGTGGAATGAGGACGGCGGCAGGCGGTGTTGTGCCCCCACGAGGATGCCAGCTCCACTTTGATCCAATGCATGATTCATCACAGGCTGAATTGACCAAGGACGGCCAAGGAGCTTCCATAGAAAAACTTTTTATCACAGTTTTTTAAAACCTAATTTGAACCTGAAGACTAGGGCTTACTTGGGAGGTTTATTTGAATGCGTAAGTGGGTAATAAGCTGCCACTGGTTTGGTTTTATCAACATTGTAGAGCCCTGTACTGACGCCTAACTTTGAATGGGCCTTAGATACAGTAGAATGAAATAGTTTTCTATTATCTTGTATTCTTTGGCTTCTACATTCTCAGCTAGTGTGAAACTCTAAATGTCTCACATTTTTTTTGGGGGGGGAGATTAAACAAAATCCAAAAAGAAACATGCACATCAGAGACAAACCAGTGTTGGACCTTCACAGCATACCAATCGCTACACAAAAGCAGTACAATGTGTCTTCTTGCACTGCAACAGTATATTCATGAGTCACCCTGAGGCTCACAAATAAATGATAGCTCTCCTCGTGATGCGCTTGTTTGTTCAAAGCAAGAGCAAGCTGGTGTGATGTCTTTTTTAAATTCATCCAAGTGAAAAACCTGCTGTGTCACACCTTTTTTTTTTTTTTTTTTTTGGTCGGCGCTATGTGAATCGTTTAGCATCTATAGATGTAGTCTTTTGCATTATCTTAGTCCTCTCGGTGACCTTCATGACAAGGTGAGTGCAAAACGTTTTGGACTCATGACGCAAATGCATCTTTGGGCTCTGCATAATTATCCCGGTCCAGTCTGCGGGTGATGGAAAATGCATTTTGGCTGATATATGCTTTTTAGGCACGACACAAACAGCCAGCAGCATAAACAGGGGGGGAGAAGAAAAGTGCCAGACGCACAGATTGCAAAGGTCCCTTTGATTAAGGTGGCAGATTAGTCTCAATAAACAATCATTAAAGATAATACCCACTGGCTTTTAAACGCCTCGAAGAAAAAGCCTGTGCAGAAAACACAAACCGCCGGGGCATAGCCTTGTTTTGATATGTTGCTAATTTGTTATCTGTGCCTGTACCCACCTGCAAGATGAAGCATTTGGACAGAGACTAAAGTACCTTGCGAAACACCTAAGTGTGTCTGTGTGTTGTGCTAGTGTGTGTGTGTGTGTGTGTGTCATTACAGCTCCATGGAGTATTTCATACAGACAGTTTTCAGCCTGTGACCCTCTGGAGCCGAAATGGTTCACACTTCTCTGCACCTGGTGAGAGTAGAGCAGAGAGACAAGCAAAAAACAAAGTAAAAAAATATTAATTTAAAAGGAATTACTGGATTCTTTTAAACAAATAGCACCTGAGGTGAATATGATATTGGTTACATTGCACCAGGCTGAGCTTCTGAGATTGGCTTTAATGCCCAAATTACATGTATATGTCAGATTTGTATTATTAGTAACAGAATTTGCAGGGCTTTTGTTGAGGGGTAAATCTCACTGAAATACGTGCGAATACAAATGTTTTTTTTGAAATTCAAATGCTGGAACAACAGAAAAACATAGAGCTTAGTCTAATTTGCAAAGGCTTTTAATTGTGTATGAAGTATAATTCTACAACTGTTGGTGCACAGGGTGACAGAATTAGTGTTTTCATCGCTCCGCATTTTGATAACCATGTGCGTGTTTTGGTAAAAGTCCAACTAGGCTTGGAGTAGAATAAAAAAAAAAAAAAAACCTGATGAAGAATTAAGCCAAAACACATGGAGGGTGTGTTGAATACATTCACAATCTTGCACCTGGGAGCAGGGTACAGTGTACACCCACAGCATTTGGCCACTCACCAGCTCCAATGGAGAAGTTGAGGAGGTGTGTGTTTGTGTGTACGAGTCTTGTTAGTGTTCCCAGCATGCACCCAAACTGCTACCAGCTTGTACCGACCGAACTGGAGCAGACTATACTGCATAATTGTTGAATTTAATTAAAGTTCATTATTTAAAAAAGGTGTGCTGTGTAAGATTTTGGGTGATTTATAGGCGGAATGTGGCAGAAATTGAATATAATATGCATACATATGTTTTTCGTTAGTGCGTAATCACCTACAAATAACAACTCTTGTGTTTTTGTACGCTTTAAATGAGACTTTTATATCTACAGAGGGAGCACGTCTTCTTATATCCGTCATGTTTCAGCGTATGCGGTCGATGGCAATCTGCAACCTCACCACTAGGTGCCACCAAATCCCACACCCTAGACTTTTAAACGTGGTGTTTTTATTACCTAAAATAGTGAAGTGGATACTTGCACACAGATCGCACAATTAATTCTTTGTGTATCTACATTAAGCAATAGTTGTTGTCAGTTCGCTTGCAATCTGCGATCTCACCACCAAATCCGACACACTGGGCCTTTAAATGTGGTATTTTTTCTACCTTAAATACTGAATCGATATCTGCACATAGATCACATAAGTCGCTTGTCATTTTTAAAAAAACATTAAATCCTCTTTGTGTTTTTATGTGCTGATATACTGTACATCCAGCAAAGAGAGCATAACTGGGATATACTGGGCTGTGTTTCCTCAAAGCAACAGACTCAGACTCTCTGCTAAATCTGATCGGACAACACAGCACTGCACTAAAATAAATTGTCGAGGCATTCGCCAGGGTGGTCAGCAGGCTCCTGTGTGCAATCCTACCCCACCTCCCACACTGTGATTCTACCACACATTAACGCCGCAGACAGTTGGAGCCTATTGCAACAAATACTGTCAGAACAAACTAGCTATAGGACTTTCTTTTGTAACTGCTGAGCAATATTTTGATTCTGCTCCAGGGCTTGGAGCCAAGATGCAGCAGTAGTTCAGTAAACATACAGTAAAAAGTGGAAATGCCCATATCTGGCCACACATTCAAATACAAAATTACACCTGGGAGTGACTGTGTGGCTGTAATGCATTACCACAGACTGATGCTGTTGGTCCACAGAGCTCCAACATACTTACTAAGTGGAATTCAGCCAGTATCCCCTCAATGTCAAACTCTCTTTAAAGCTACAACATGTCCCGAATATTTTAAGATCGGCCAATATATATATAGTCACCTCACCAACTCCTGTCCAATATGAACTGAGATTTGCACCGGACAGTGTGGGTTATGTGTGATTTAGTGGTCACTGCAGCCTGGTCATTTCACCTGAGCCAGCATTATAATCCGGCTTTGGGTGAATTAAGGTACAGAGTAGGGGTACGAATTGAGAAATTGAGTTCGCCCGCCTACGCTTGGTCATCAATACAAGGTCGGTTCACTGTAAACCTAAGATTCATCTGCCAGCTACATATTCTGGTACATAAGAATTTAAAATTACATTGCGTCGCCTCCCCATAAATACCTACATTTGATTTATCTTCCTTTTTTTAAATGTGTTTTTAAACATGAATAATTTAATCTGTGCTTCTTTTTATTCTTACAAGCACATACTGTATAACTGCCCCCCCAAGCCGCTGAAAATGCATTATGTTCTTCCATGGTATATTGATCTTTGTTACTACGGCGATAATATAGCATGAGATAATGGCTCCCTAACCAGGGAGAAAGAGAAGTACAGTAATTTGCCTCTTAAAAGTGAGGTTGCATTATATCACTGCAGGTATGCACACTGTTTTCAAGGTGTATTTACTTCAAAATGCACCAGATAGATTTTGTTCAAATTTTAAAAACGATCCTGTTTTCAACTTTGAGCCGAGCTCTGAATGTTTAAAAAACACCACTCGATACGACCACAAGGTCTCAATGACCCTGCTGTTACCGCAGAATTTGCAATTACAAAATGTATTTTCTCATACCATCAGTCGAGGGGGGGGCGGCGTGCAAACTCGCACCACGCGGCGGGGCGTCGGATCACGGGGTCATCCACAAACAGCGTGTCATTGTTTCGTTCCGGGGCATTTCGGCACTGATGAACTCCTTTGGTCATAAGAGGCATCAAACCTGTGACCTTGTGGTTACAGGGTGCTCGCTCTAATTACCAGGGCGTGCTGCTAAGCCGAAACACCAATGTTGACCCGCGGTATCACTTTAGCTATCCGTCATGAGCTGTCACAATTCAAAACACTGAGGTCAGATAACTTCACTTGTCTACTTTTAAAAAAGGGCAGGACAGTGATCACTTCGGGGACTGATACTTGTGGCGGCGTGAAACTGGAAGTACGCATCACCCAAAACCAATCAGGGACTGTTCCCCGGACAATTTGACAAGTCATAATTTGGACAACATACTGTACAGGATACTAGTGATGTGCATGAAATGTAGCCGAGGGCGATGCCACTTTGTATTTATTTTTCAATTAAAAATGACATTCAGAATGACGCCTCCCCCCTCCCTCCCTCACTTGTACTCTGATGTATTTTGGCTTCATGACAGATTCAACGAGGTACGGTACCCCTGACAATAACAACAACCTTCCCCCAGTGTCTCCTCAATTCCAGATTTGGGAAAGCTGCCAAACTACAACAGCCCGCAACCCTGACAGATCAGATAATTCAGGACTCACTCCCTTAACTCCTGCCATCAAAAGTGCCTCCGTATCACCTTTACCCATCAACTCACGTTACAATGCATTGCTTACCCGCGCTATCTGATATCTAGTTAAGTCATGAAGGATGCATATCAACTCAATTTGCTATCGATTGCTCTGGTAATTAGGCATAATTTAATTTTGCCCACAAAACCTCCCCACCTCCCTCAGTTCCATCTTCTTCTTGTTTTTTTAAGACCCAGAGGAAATCAAGAAGGCATCGCCTGCAGAATATGTAATTTCTCTGAATATGTATTCCCAGATCAGCTCAACCTGATGGAACACAACTTCATTTTTTGGGGGGAGATTACTGAGAAAAGGCGTACAGCTTTATAAGTGGGCACATGCTGTGAGCAAGTATCTGAGTTTGTTGGCTGCGGGCGCATGTCTGACCTGCAAATGAACCTGTCGTCCGACTTGGCAATATAATAACAGCCAACATGTGGAAAGCAAGGCTGACTGTTGCATATAATTGTTTCATAAGCCAACCTGCATTTTACCTTTTTGAAATGAAGAGACTTTTTGTGTTATGAATATTTAATAGATTGAAATAATGTCAGAGCTGCTGTAAGGTTTGCTTGCCTGAAAGCCTTTTTTTTTATTTAAACATGTAATAGTGATGATTTTAATGAAATTAAACCATTTTTGATGCGATTCATGGTGCGCATTCCTTCTTCAACTACCACAGAAATCAGAAAGAATCAGAAATACTTCATATAGAGTCTTCGTTGTTAGTGATAGAGTCCGTCATTTCCACACAATATTTGAATTCCCAAGATTCACAGGAGGTTTCTCACGTAATTTACTGTTCGTTCTCCTAATGCCATATCAGATCTGTATTAAAAGAACACCCGTTTAGCCATCTGTTTTTTTATTAGTGCTTCCTTATACATGCTTCCTTATTTCTTGTCAAAATCTGGCACGAATAATAACCATAATACGACTAAATCGCCCAAAGTTCACCGAGCGATTTGTTTTTGCAAGTTGTGGCTAACATAGCCATAGTGAAATGAGTGAGTGGGCTAGAGAGGTCACTTCTGTGAGACTCGGTGTATCTCTCCCCCAAGGCCCTGAAGTGATGAAAATACTTTATAACTTTTATTTTGGATATTTGCAGTCCAAAAAAAAACAAAAAAAATCACAAACTTTCTCTTTCAGCAAATGCGAACAAACATTTCTGACTGCTGCCAAGTGTTGGCGAAATACAGAGTGGCTTTTATTGAGACAGCTGATGGGTATTAAGCGCAGCTTAATGATTATTCAGTTATACAGTGATGTGAAACAACAATAACACAAACACGGTGTCTCAGTTTCGACCTTGTAGAATGCAAAAAAAATCCAGATATTGAAACTCAAAATGAAAAACAGGAAGACCTGGGCAACTTATTCCTGTGTCGCGTTCTTGTTTCTTTAATTTAATTCCCTCGTGATGTGAGGTCTGAAGTACTTCCATAGCCGCACAGATGACAGCCAGCGCTGTCCGTGGTCCTGAAATTGTAATGTAATGAGCTCATGAGCACAAACTCAGTACAGTGAGTTATTATTTATTTATTTCAAATGTCCCATCCATAATTTGAGCCATGAGCAGCAGGAACTGCAACCTTGCTGATCGCAGACTGTCCTCAGGGCTGTAAAAAAAATTAAAAATAAAAATAGAAAATCCGTTGAAGCTCCTCCTAACCACAAGGAGGCTAAAAAAAGTGTGTCTATATCTATATCTCTGTGTGTTATGCATTTGCTCTATTTTCATTTTGGTGTAAACTTGGTAAACTTCAATTATGTTTCTTAAAAAAGCAAGGAAAGTGGCTGAGGTGTCTATAATGATGTAATCACTGGATATGCTCGAGTTATGCATCTTGTCATTAATTGTAATAACCCACTCAATGAGAGGAAAAAAACACAGAATAAGTGATGTAAATGAAGATGTCACATACACATCTAATGATGCTGAAAGTTTTCTTTCCAAATGTGTGTCCATTTTATGAACGTGCACTACAGTGTTGCTATTTTAAGAGGCCAAGGCCTGCAGAACATTTATGGAGCATATTGCGAGTGGGAGTATCAGTCTGAGATCAGTGCCCAGTTTCTCCGCACCATATGATATCACTCACCATGACTATCAATCATCCTGTGAGATTGAAACTTCAGGGTCTATGTTTTATTTTGTTTTTGTTTTTTTTCCCCCCGGGGTCGTGCGAGATTTTCAAATGACTTCTGGAAAGCGCTCATGCTAAAAAACAAACAAGTAAAAACAGAGGGATTACATTTAACACTCTGAGAATTGATCCAAAATGCCTCCACAGCTTTGCTTTTTTTTTTTTTTAATCTAAGCTCTCATACATCAGCTCAGACTGATAACAATGTGTGCATCATCACCGCGAGAGAGACAGGGAGAGTGATGCAAATAAGAGAGCGGCATTTGCATACCCTTTCAATCAAATTTTTTTTCCCAGGCACATAATATCAGTCTATCACTGACAAGAGACCCAAAATGTTGTCAGTATGTGGTGCATCCATGGAGTTCTTTGGAGTGTTTGGGCTTTTTCCTCCCTTTCGTCTCTGCTGTGACTTTCAGAGCCCGGCGCTTGATTTAAGACTCAAAACCACTTTTTTTCAGAATCCCCTCGGTGGCTGTTTTACAACTGATGAGCTTCATAGCGCTGTGCCTTTGTTAAGGATTGTTAGGCCTCCTCGAGAGAGAGGTTTTTGTAGTAGAAGAGGAGGATAAAAAATTCAGACAGTTTCAGAAGCATTTAATAATAAGCAAGTGGTGGCGGGCGTGTTTTCTTCATATACACCCCCCTCCGAAACACTCTTAACAAGGGGGAAAAGCATTTACTAATTTGTGCTGCCTCCACTTGTTAAATATTCCCAAGGTCTCACACCTTTTGTTTTTTATAAAAAATATCCATTCTGGCATAAAAATGCATAGCAGTGAGCATTTTAACTGTTCTTCTTGTTATTTATTGCACCTGCAAATCATTAAGTATATTTATACGCAAGCTTTTTCTATACCTTCCAACCATATCTTAAGTATACTCACTTTTTTTGTACTTATATGCACAGAAAAGCAGAATTCTAAAGCGCCCACTCATAGTTTCATTGTCTTTCTTGAGTGCTTGAAGGTCATTCACCAAACCAGGAGATGAGAACCAGTGAGGTGGTAAGAAGGTTCCTGGTTCGGAGCTCGGGTTGCAGCCTTTTTGTGTGGAGTTACATGTTCTTTTCGAGTCTACATGGGTTCAATTCAGTTACTTCCTCCCATAGTCCAAGGACATGGTGGCTGGAGTGTGAATAATTGTTTGTCTGTGTGTGTCAGCCCTGTGATGAACTAGTGACCTGTCCATGTTGTACCCCAACTCTCACCCAATGCCAGCTGGGATAGGCTCCAGCCCCCCCCTCCCCTGCGACCCTGATTGGGATACAGAATGGATGAATCGTGGAGCTCAAAAATCACTCAAATTTCTCAAAAAAAAAAAAAAAAAGAAGGAAGCCATATTTAGCATCTCTTCATTTGCCCACTGCCATGACTAAACAGTAATTTGTGGTGATAGAATTAGAGCCAAGCTTTGATATACAGTACGTAAGAAATTGCAGCTCTGCTTCTCTTTCCTAAAGCGCAGCCTCGAGCCAGTTTTCATCACCACTTCGGTGTTTTAACAGCCATTGTGTTCTCCTCTGTTCCCTGCCACGCTGCTGACATTTTTTTCTTTTTCGGAGTTATGTGAGTCAAAGAGCCTGTAGTCATCTCTAACAGTCAGAAGTCATGGGAGTAATGTCGAGCCTGAATCAGATGTAATGTACGAGTCAATCCGGGCTCAGCTGGCGAGGTTGAAGTATGTGACACGCCGGGAGAACCCATGAATGGCTTTGAAACACTGGATCACAGAGGGAATTGTGCAAAAACGTCATTACTTCCTTTTTTTCTCCCCCGCCCTTCAACTCCTGCTTGACAATTCCCACTGAAGTATTGCACGAGCAGGAAAAGGAATAACTTTTTATTCCTGATTTTATATGTATGTATCAGATAATCTCAACTAAAGAGGCATGGCTTCTTCTTTTTTTTTTTACTTTCAGCAACTACTCACATACCAGGACTCTACAGTGGCCCTGAAGTGCAAAACACAACAGCAAATTCAAAAACACAGTAGCAAATCGAATAACACAATTGCAAATTCAAAACGGAAAGGGTAGATACGTACCCTTGGGCGACATGAATCGTACGCGCTGCTATTAAAGACTATTTTGATGCACGTCATATCCATGTCGTGCATCATCAGCGCTCATATTTTGAATGTAAGCCATGTCTTTCCGGTTCAAAGGACCACCAGTCCAATCAGCGACGATTCATGTCACCCGAGGGTACCTACACTTTCCGTTTTGAATTTGCTATTCAATTTGCTGTTGTGTTATTCGATTTGCTATTGTGTTATTCGATTTGCTGTTGTGTTATTCGATTTGCTGCTGTGTTATTCGATTTGCTATTGTGTTTTTGAATTTGCTGTTGTGTTTTGCACTTCAGGGCCACCGTAGGACTCCAATAAAGCCCTCACAAATATTTAAAAGAAAAGCGAAAAGAGAAACTTGTGGATATATGGAGAATATTCTTCTGGATGTACAAGGATATGATGTTCCTATAAGTTGCCTGGCACCTTATCTCTGTAATTTCTGTGAAGAAGTTGTACAAGGAAGAAGAAAAAAAAAAGATATTAAGCTATTAAGAGCTACTAAGTGGGAAAAAGGATTGCTCCCCTGACACAAGACCAATCGCTAATAATTGTTGAGGAAATCTTCTTAACAAGGGCCCCTCTTTAACAGCTCTAACATTGTTCTATCGGCTAGACACTTTATGACCTTTCCTGGATTTATAATAATTGCATCTAAAACTGGTTTTAAAACTCATGTCATGGAGCCAGAAACCGAAACAAGACATTTCCTTATTTTGTCTAATAGCTACGCTTCACGGTTGGTTCCATATTTTGTCACTTCCATCAAATGCGCAAGCCCAATAAGCATTTTTAGTTTTTAACAAGGTCAGAAAGAGGGGGGGAAAGTATTTAAAAGAAAAGATAAGAATTAATTCTTTATATTTTTTTGTCTTCTTGTGTGTTCCTGGAAATGAAGTGTCTGTAAGCATGCCAAAAGCTGGCAAGCGGACAAACTTGAGTTCATTATCCGCGCATGCGAGCGTAAGGAAGAGAGACCGAGCACGAGAACTGACTTCGGCTTCTAGAAACCTCAAGGGAGATGTTTGTGTGAGTGAAATCTCATTCCGTAATATATTCAGCAGTCAGTATGTGTGTGCCGCGAAAGCAGTGTGACAGTCAGTGACCTCCTGTCGTTCCTGCCCTCCCTCCATTCCTTGATAGCGGCCCTCCGTGTTCCCTGCAGGAGTACAACTCGGAGAGAGATGATTGCCTTGGCATCACCAGTCCCCCTTCACTGCCACTTTAGCCCATAAGCCTTCAAAGAGCAGCAAGCCATGGAGAAGGGGGCCTTCTAAGTGTACAAAGCACTCTAAGCCCTGCTTTTCCATAGCACTTAACCACATCGTTATTAGCATGGCTGTATCTGAGACCCTTGCTGTCCACTCAATCCAGGCTTCCTTACTGGAAACAGGGAGCAAAACCAGTGATGTGTGACTACCGGACTGGAGAAGGAAAAAAAAAAGAAAGTTAATGAATCACATCTCCTTAGTTTGCATGCACAGATGTACATTGCATGTCGAAACTGCAACTCATGCATACTAAATGTGTCCTTTCTGCACTCAAAACAAGCTTCCCACTGTCAATCACCCGACCCCTCATGGAATATTTGTGGATGCACATGCTTTAAAAAGCAGCTGCATCGGATCCGTGCAGCTTTTCATTGAAATGAAGGAATATATTAAAAAAATAACACGTTCCTCTGATGTAAAAGAACAGAGCGGAGCGTGTTGTTCGCGATTAGGATCTGCCGATATGTGGGAAAGATTTTGTCTCTCTGAACTTCTCGGCAACGGTGTGGCGAAATCACACAACAAGCTTGACGTGACAAGCCTTTTCCTTTTTCTTCCTTCAGCTTTGATGTTGATCGCCGTTAATTACTTTGACGTGCCGGCAAAGAAAAAGTTATCACTGCTGATTTGCTTTTGTTTGTTTTGCTTTCAGATTTTTTTTGTTCCCCGTTTCCACTCTGGCGCTCCTTTTTATATCCCTCGTTCAGTCACTCACTCCATCTTTACAGTGGGCACTTTGGTTTTCTTTGACCACATCGTGAGATATGGATCTCGTTAATTCTTGCCTCGCAGCGTCTTTTTTTGAGACATGCAGTCGTTTGTATTTGTGGTTCATTATTTTATTTATTTTTTTCCTCCATTTACAAGACGGCAATTATTTTAACAAGAACAGCAACACTGGAGCCAAAAATACCAGTTCATTCAAGGCAAGAAAAAACAGAAATATCAATCTACAAAATACCATCCCTGATACAATTACCATAATATAAAAAGATTCAATTCAATGCTCGTGTGCAACATCTTTATTAAATTGCAACTATAATTCCAGACTTTCCTTTCTTTGGGGCAGATGTTTGACAAACATAAAGACTTATCCACTTAGAAAGCGTCTCATTGTTACCTTGATATTTATGTTTTAACAACTTGATGAAATTAAGTAGATCCAATTTAAAATCTTAAGTGTTTCATTTCTTTGATGCTGATTCTCTCTCAAACTTTTAAAAACCTGCATTGTTTGCATCCATCTATAGTTGCTGGCAAAATTTGGCTCTAGTCAAGCATTTTTTTTTTTTTTTTTGGCTTCAGGAGACTGAACTGAGTGGCAATGACCCCAACGTATTTACGTTGCAGCTGTGATAAGAGCCGTTTGGATTCTCTAAATGTTAAACTGAAGTTGCTTCCTTTAGCGTATATACACTGCACCATTCTTTGCAATGGAGTGATATAAAAACTTTGATCATGAAGCCTGATGTTGTTCTTCTCCAATATTCCATTATTATTTCAATTATGGTCGTCGCATGATTATGCTGCCTTTTCTAAATGCACTTGGACTCTCTGAGCACCGTGGATGTCTTTTTCCTAAGTCCTTGTAAAATCTCCTTCACATCTCTCCTTGACCTCCTTGAGGTGTTTTGAAAAAAGAACATAGGAGGTAATCTTTTTTGATTATCCAACCCCAGGCTTTGGATTTAGATTCTTTCTTGGCACATTACTGCTTATTTTTCTACTAGAAATCAGTGGCATGTATACTTACCAACCTTGAGACCTCAAAAATAAGTCTAAATTTTGAAGTTGAAACACTCTTGAAAACAATTCTGCATAATTCTACAGAAACTCTAGGTGGTACCTGCAAATTAAACATACCCTGAAACCAAAAGTTAGTTATTCTTAGGGTCTTTCTTTAAATGAAATCAGTGGTCTAGATTGTTTTTAAGACCTGTCTGATTTTTTTTGACTGCATGTTTGTGCTTTTTCATCCAAGTACACATGGGAAATGTAGTTCACAAGTGTATAATCAAAAAAAAGAAACAAACGGGAGGTCCCACAAATTCAAACTGATAAGAGAAGAGTAAGAAAGCAAATGGAAGTATAATGGAACAAAATGTATTACCTATAGTCCACAAACACTCCATCTGCATCATATTGTTCAAACACTTTGAGAGCAACGCTGGACATCTGGATGTTTTCTTTAATATTCAAAAGGCTCAGACTGAATATGGCTATGTATAAATGCCGAGACAATCAGGAAGGTCTCTGCTTCATACTGCTAAAGTAACAATAAATAACTGGAGTGTGCGTGTCGAATGGAAGATTCTGACGTCTTCTAATAAAGCATACCATAGATCATGTTGCTGCATATTCCCCTCTCATAAACAACATGGATGCATTTACTGGCCTGCCACATGTCCAATCTCCCACATCAGTGTATCAACACTAATCCAGTTACCGCTGCTCATTATCCACCGTCTGCCGATACACGTTGATTGAAATATGATAGTCATCTGAGATTGAATTAGCGACAAGGTCACAGCAGAAAACCTTCCAGCAAATGAGTACAGGTATGCTTTATATATCACAGACAACGGCTTAGAAGTAAGTCCGGTTGGTTGTGTAATTGCATGTGCGCAGCTTGGAAATAAAGCACTGCACATAGGCTCTTGTGCTCGATGTCAACTTCAAATATTGATCCGGAGATGATTCATTTTTGCAGACGTGTGCATGGGTAATTGCTAATGGACACTAAAGCTGCTACAGATACCAGAAACGTACAGTGGTGCAATGTGTACTTGGTCATAAACAAACGCATTGCTCTGTGCCCTTGTAGTAAAGTTATTTCATCCAGTTGAGGGATACTTGTGAGTATACTGCAGTGTATGTCCTTGTTGGATGTATGGACACTTGGACTCTAAAACTGTCCTTGAAGATGATTGGTGGAATGTAAACTATTTGTGATAAACACAGGAACTGACCCAAAACGCAGGCTCAGAGAAAGGTTGGCAAGAGAAGGGGATTGCAGTGGGTGGAATAGACGGTGGAGGCACAGAAGGTGGGCTGTCCGGGAGATGGTTGATGGCAGGTATATGGCAGGAGGGAATGATGGTGGTGGACCTGAGCACAAGAGGATCAGAGGTTAGAAACAGGCTAGGAAACCAACAGGAAACACAAAGAACAAAAGTTAAGGAGGTCCGAACGTAGACTACCACAGTAGCAAACAATCTGACAAGGGCGCGGGAGGACGGCCGGGGTTTATATGCAGTTGAGGTGATGAATTGATGGAAGGCAGGTGAGCTGAAGAATGGCAGGTGTGCTTCATCCGTGATTATCCAGGAGGGACCGGGGAAATGTGCCACACCTACAACACACAAATACAGAGACTGACAAGTAAACACAAGGTGAATCAACAGTCACGACTGCCATCGTGACACAACGTACGCATGTATGTTCATCTTTCCAACAGAATTAAGTTCAATCACGCCTACCCATCTCTGCAAATCATCATCAACTAAGGCCGACTGGTCCGAATGAAAGACATCTGCATGTTTCCACAGAGAGTGTGGCATTACGGATTGATTGTAGCCTCAAAATTGTTAGGCTAGAGAGTTTCTTTGAGTCAGGGTTAGTTATTCTTGTGTTTAAGGAGCCGAGTTCAGCCATCACAAGTTTCTAATTACTCATGGTGGGAAAACAATACTTAGATCTTAACTGTAAAAGTACTGTTACGGATTGTTGTGCAAGTTTATGAGCATTACAAGCATTTCTTTAAATGAGATAATTTGCCCACACAACCTATCAGGACTCTCATGTTTATTTATATTATCATTCCAATTAGTACATGACATAGATCACATAGATGTAGTGTAGATGAAAACACCTGTCAGGCTGTATGGGGCCTTTAATGTATAACAGTGCATCAGGTCTAATCATGTTTTTTTAAGTGTAAATTAAAATCACAAGCAGTGCTTTCCTTTTAGTAGCATAAACTGGATGTAATTAAATAGAGCACGAATCAAAACGGTTTGTGTGACATGTTTTGGTGGCACAGTGGAGATCAGTTTTTATCGAATGAAAATGATTTGCATTCAGGATCAAATCAAATGTCAACCAAAAGACTGAAAAAAAATTGACTGTGTAATCACACCTTCCCATCATATGACAATAAACAAATGTATTTCGTTTTTTTTTATTATTTAATGAGACAAAAAGACTTGGATGAACGGTTTATCATCAAAACATTTATCCTCTTCAAATCTCTCTCTCTTTTTCTTTCAAAAGCAGGTGCTTCAACACTCACAAACTTTGGAAAACAATCCACAGCCTCTGAAATATGAAGCCACTTTTATTTTGATCTCATTAGATAGAATATTTTGTCTGATTTTTAAAGCAAGAAATCACAGATTGCAAATTAGACTTGTTACCAAACCTCCGATTTTGAGGTTTAAAGCCGACTAGGGTTTTATTACCACGACTTCACGCCCAAGCTGTTTACTCTCAAAGCTGAGCTCATATCCATTTTCAGACTTCTGTTTTAAGACACCCACACACAGTGTGTGTGTGTGTGTGTTCATTTTACAGACAGTAATCTATCCATCTATCTATCTGTGCTGTCATATTAAATGAAACTGCTTTAGCACACACAGATTAGCAGGATTGGTTTGAGGGAATAAATGGTGAAACAACAGAGTGGTTGCTTTGCTTTTTTTTTTCTCCACTTACTTAAATCCGAGTCACACTCCGAGCTTTCATGTCAACTCGCGGAATAAAAAAACCTTTTTAAATGCCTTTTAGTATAAAATCTGGTCAAAATGTCATTTGTTTTGTTTTTTTTGGCAGGAAAAGAAAAAAAAAACTTGAGACTACACTGCGATATTACACTGAGTGGTAAAATACAGAGAAGTGTCTTTGGTGCTGCCTTGGCAGTGGAACAACAAAAGGCAAATTAAAGCTAATTAACATCTGTTTCTGCCTCTTCAGGCTGTCAGGTTTCCTTCAGACCAACCACATTCACAGGCACCCAGAGGAGCAGGAAGGAAGCTGTCGTAAATGCATCACACACACACACACACACACACATACAAAGTGCTCCCCAAATCAAACACTCCACATGTGTGTGTGTACGCGCACGAGCCGAGCCCGCACGGAACCGACTTTGTGTTTGCGCTCCACAAAGACACATACAGTCATCATACAGGAACCCAGCCACATATACGCAGATGCACTTTTACACTCGGTACTAATAAAGGAGGTATTCATTCCCCTCTGCCAGACTGTTACAGTGTGTGTTGTGTGGGTGCATAAAGACAGCAGCTCCCTGCTTTTCACTTTTTTTCCAGACAAGAAATGTTCTGCCGGTGTTGGAGAATTCAGAAGAATCAATTATTCAAATTCAATAACAAATACATGAACGACCGGGGCGAGGAGATCTTTAAATAAGAGAAAAGAAATCCTTTAAGTGATAACAAACATCTGTTTTAGCCCCCAGAACAAAAGGTTGACCTATAGAAAATAAATATCTCACACCTGTGACTGCAAATGAAACAAACAGATGTTCGTTTGCGATTAAATGAGAGGGAACCGCATGTTTTTCTCATGCTTTCTCTTCATTTTTAAACATAATGTACCCCTCAAAATGTGAGATCAACTCTCACTTGTGTGTTTGCAGACGTTACAAATGCACTGCCATAAAGATTAAATGATGTAAAACTGTGATATACTGCCCCTGTTGGCTCAAAACTTTAATTACATGCAGGACATTAACATTTCCAGGCTGATTTCAAACAATGCTTTTTGTTCTGTTTCTGCTGTTTTATGAGCAGTCTCTTAACCTTTCTTGTGGTCCTTGACGGACAAAAAAAAAAAGCTCCGGCAGGATCAGAATTTCCACAGAGATGCGTCAGTCCAAGGCCACACAGGATGCATCTGTTAGGAGACAGATGGGCAAGGTACATAATGTCAAAAAAAATCAAATAAAATCAAGGAAAAACACATTTCTGTCTGCTTTTTGTTTGCACACAATCATGCACATATGCAAATGCGTAAACACCTGAAGAGGATATAATCATGAATTCCTCCTGAGTCATGGGCCTCAACTTTTTTTTTTTTGTTGTTGTTGTTGTTGTTCTTTAGTGATGCAGGGCACGCTCTCTCCACATAGTGACTCACCTCCTCTTAGTAACATCAAACCCCATCTAAGAGAAAGCATACAATACAAGAGGGCTTGGTTTTAGGTTCCCGTAAGTGGGCGGGAGGACAGAGAGAGATCTCACACACTCTTGTGTTCTCACTGGCATGCCAAAGACACACAAGCAGGGATGCTAATGTAACCACGCCAGCCTGAGATCGTGCACACAGACAGATGCACACACACACACACACACACACTCCGACTCCACTGGCTTATCAGCGAGGCAGACAATACCATCCCACATGTAGTGCGATCTATCATTGCGGGCCAGGGACTGCATTACAAGGCCTTAGATTGTGGACTAGATGGGCCTCTCAAGGGGAAGGAGCAGAGTTTGCCAGAACCGTGGAAGCGGGGCAAAGCTGCATAGCCAAACAGCGGAAATGAAAGGCGGCTCGGGTCTCTTGGATCTCTCTCTTTTCCTATCTCTCTCTCTCTCATTCCATCCCTCCGCCCCTCTCCGTTTGCTCTCTCTGCCATAAAGGGGAGATCATGCTTGACTGAAGAGGCGATGTCGGAGGGGAAAGTGGATGGGCTGCGTGGATGGAATGATTGAGGGGAGATTTCTGATAAGGATGAAAAGGAGGAGAGGGAGGCGAATATAAAAAAAGGAGCCCGTGTTTGTTGTCGTCGCTGATGGGTGGTGCGGCGTCGGCGTCGATGGGCTTGCGTCTAATTAAAAGTTCGCCCTTGGTGGGGGCTGGATTTCAAAAAATACTGTCAAAGGGGAGACATCAGAGGCATTGCACAATGGTCAGCATGATTGCAACATGGATAAAAAGGTATTAATGAAAGAAAATCCACTCCCTAGATGATCAAATGGACTAAAAGATGTAATTCCCTGTATTAATCACACTTGTTGGTAAAGCGCTGTGTATTAGCAGACATGTAGCCACTGCTGCATGAGGGATTCTCACCAAATTATGACAGTGCCTGACTGTGACAGCTCCCACTCTGACAGCTGAAACACATTTGCATTGAATAGTTCCAAAGGCTTATATCCGTATAACCTTAACCCCTTAATAATTCGAGCTCGAGTCCAACATGCTGACATTTTAATGTGAGATTTATTCTATTCGACATCCAGATGCAGAGCAATTCCTAATTAAACATTGCAAAAATAGTACATTAAGTCGTCTGCATGGATTTTTTAATCGTAAACGCTGAGCAATGCGGCAAGGCGTCGTCTTCAGAGCTCTGAAGACAACGCATAAGCAATATCTGCTTGTGAATAATTGAAGATTGCCTAACGGTCGAAACAATATTATCCCACTTAGGATGCAAGCTTACCTGGTATTATTACAGCAAAAATATTGGATCAGTGCAGGAAAAAGGCCCAGACCGAATCGATCCGCACTGCTCTTTGTGGTAAGACAGCGACTGAGTCAATTTTCCATCACTGCACTGAGTGGATGGATAAGAGCAGGGAGAAAGTTTGTTTGACTGTGATTTCCGATGTTTGAACTACTTAGGTGGGATCTAGTCTTTCTTGTTGGGGAAAATGCAACACCACAGATCTCTGGCAGCTCATGTTCTTAGATGATATATTTCAGTAATCCTTGTGAGCGTCTGACGACTAATTGGAAATAATTGCACCTGTCTGCAATGCAGTGACGCATCAGTTTTCAGCATCGTCTTTACCCTTTGAATCTGATTGACACAAAGTGTAAATTCTCATAAGCTAGTGAGAGTAGTATTGCAGATTACTGTCACTTCCACTGTCCACAAATCTGTTTATTACGTCAGATCTTGTTTCATCATCCACAAATTCGGACTCTCATTTGGATTAAAAGGAATTCTGTGATTGCTGTATGTACATTCATCTACGTTCCAACTCTGACCCAAGGTCATGAGCTTTGGGTAGTGACAGAAAGAATGAGATTGCGATATAAACGGCCGACATGAGCTTCCTCCTTCAGTTGGCCAGCCATAGCCTTAGAAACAGAGTTAGGAGTTCAGACATCTGGAGAGATCTTGGAGTAGATCCTTCGTTTTGAAAGGGGCCAGCTGAGATGGTTCAGGCTTTTGATTAGGATGTCCCCTTCCTGAGGTGTTTCAGGGCATGTCCAACTAGTAGGAGACCTCGAGGCAGACCCAGAACCGACAGGAGCCTACCTACATAACCCATCCAGGCTCCTCCAGGAGGAGCTGGAATGCATTGCTGGGGAAAGGGATGTCTGGAACGCTCTGCTAAACCTGACCCCAGATAAGTTGAAGAAAATGAATGAATGCTATGGACGCAATTTCAGTCATGGTGCCACAGCGGAGATATAAGTGTTTTGTGACAAACAGCTGATTTCTTTAGTAAGTAGCAGTGTAATAAGTGGAATAATGTACAGGCTGATGTGGGGCATCACTCATTAATTGCAAGTCCTGCGGTTTGTTTGCTTGTTCATGCACGAGTCACCAACGTGGTGTTTCCCTTTGATTCGTTGATGTGTCGCCATCGTTAGGTGTTACCACATATCGGAAATGTATTTCATATGACACCTACAGGCCTGACACTTCAGTGGGAGCCCGCAGCTAACTGCTGTGTCCAGAATTACTCTGTTGTTTACTACTTTACTGCTCCCGTAGATATTTAAAGACATAATAGATTTAAAGATGAAGAAATTAGATCTTTGAAAGAGGTTACTGACCTCTCATCATATTGCTAATAGAAATCTGAGTGGATATAATTGCTCACAGGTAGTGGAGGGCTATTTGTGGAAGGTGTTTGTGCATTTGCATAAATATGCAACAGTGTGCTATCTGTGTGTAAAACACTCCCGTTTTTCCAATTTCGCTTGAATGCACCGCAGCACACCCTTTTGACCTCCCCATGTTACAGTTGCTTAAAAATAGAGAAACCTCCAACTACCCTTGTTCCTCATGGGCTTTTCAGACTCCCATCCTCACAAATAGATACTGATTTATTAAACCGCGATGCTAATTATGTCAGTGGTTTGAGGGTAGTGGTGCATAAGAAAAAAAAAACTGTATATAATGTGAGTGATTGCATTTCTTTAGAAAGATAGAAGGTCGCTGAGGAACAAGAGGAAGATAATTTCACAGATTTTCTCAAGTAGATGAATGCCGTAACCAATTCGAGAGTCATGTTATATGTTATGCACTGTACATGAATTCTGTTTTTATTCATCCTTGCTTTGCCGCGCTACATTTTCTGAAAAACTGAAAAGAAAATAACTGCAATTGTTTTGGAAGTGCAGTGATTTCGTGCCACTTCATAGCTTCCTGCAAATGTTCTGTTCAAAGTCCTGGAGACACTATCCACCCTTGAACAGCTAGAAAGCCAAACTTCGGATTGTTTTATCAGTTTGATATTTTACAGAACCTTTTTCTTACTGCTTTGAAATTCTAGTGTGGTAGATTTTAGATTTGCTATGTTTGTGTTACCTTTTGAAAGAGCCCTTATGCACCTTCACCGAGTTTGCCATGTTAAACCAACATCTTTGTGGCCCAAGACAGACAAACTAAACCAAACTACACAGTAGCTTTACTAGGGTCTTTTGTACTTTTCTGGCATTTCAGGTCCACCGTGGACCAATCTTCATCTACACAACAACATCAGGACGCTACACTGTGGTCCTTTTTTAAAGTATTGTGTTTTTAACATTACAAAAGCAGCAAGCGCTGACATTAAAAAGCCATCAGTCGCACGTCCACAATGGTACACAGAGACCACAAATAGTCAAACGGGCAACCTGCTGCGCAAATCAACAGTGTGATTCATGTTTTACTCACACAGAACTCCACACACAAAACACACACTCACACCCTTTGGTGAGTCACGCTTAAGCACAAGTGTGGGGGGAAAAAAAATAAAAAAGATAACAATGATTTTAATCTTGTTATTGATTTCAACACCAACCTGCTCGTCGCGCAACAGAGCATCATTTAAAGAGGTGGCGCAAGGGCAATTGTTTGTTCCCACTCCTCCGCAACATGAGGATGACTACATCTTGAAAATGGCTCCTTTGTGGCAGACGGGGGGAATTTCCAGTCGGCTCTTTTTCTTAGATTTAATGAGGCCCGAATGGTGAGCAGGTAAATCACTGTTTCTTTTTTCTCTCCCCCCCCCACGTCTTGTTTCAGAATGCCGTGTAACTACAGGGGATGCCACCCCCACTACGTCCACGGCTTTAAACTGGACCCCGCTGATTATCATCACATGTTCTTAAAGCAGAAAACAGAAATTGCAACCGCCCACCGTGGCAGCCTGTCACCACACACTTAGAACTGTGAGGCTTTGAATTTAGCCATCTGGTGCAAGCACTGGTGGCAAGTTCACTGCCTCGTTTCTATTATCCACCATGCATGTCAGCAGCAGACATAAACTGTTAAACCCTTTGGTCTGTGTGTCATGGCGAGCTGACTTTCATATCTGCTAAACTGCGAATGGCTTTACTTCCAGTCCTTTTTTTTAATGTACATCTTTTTTTTTTTTAGATTATTTTTTGGGCCTTTTTATGCCTTTAATGATAGTGCAGCTGAAGACAGACCGGAAGCAGGGGGCAGAGAGAGGGGGAGTGACCGTGACCGTAAATGGCCGTTCGATGCGGGATTTGAACCGGGGCCAGCTGCAGCGAGGACTATAGCCTCCACACATGGGGCGGCCGCTTAACCCACTACGCTACCGACCGCCCCTTTAATGTACATCTTTAAATAATAAAATCATTTCTTATTGAAGCTGTGCAAACTTGCTCAATTACCATTTTTTACCATCCAGGTAAAACTCTTGCTCTTTGTATTTACACGATGCAAAGCCTTTTTATTTTACTAGATGTTAAAATCTGTCAGCTGTGGTGAACGCAACTAAACACAGATGTGTGGCAGATGTGAATGATGGGCATCCTTTTTTTTTTTCCCCTCTTGCATGCTATTAAAAACCCCCACCAAAACAAAAAGGTTCAGTGGCCTATTCTTTCTGGCTTTATAGCTATTTACATTTCTAACACGTGGGATCCATAATTACCATAATAACTCTACAGTTTTACCATACCTTGTCGCAAATTGTTAGTATTTGCAAGTCTCATCTGTTTCCACGTGTTTCTCTGTTTGGTCTTGTCTCTCCTGTTGGAGCAGGCTAGCCATGGCTGACCTATCATCCCCTTATCAAGCTCCTGCTGTATATACTTTAACTACATCGGTTTGTTGTAGTAGCAGTTAGGTGTGAACTTTATCTGTTACCAGCTTCGCAAATGCCTTCATTGAAGGACTAGTGTTTCGGATGCCAGCCTTGACTGTCGCATTTTCTGTTTTGTCCTCTAGGCCCCGGCCACGCTCATCCCGCCTTCGCACCCTTTTTGTTCACAAACTTTTTCGAGCCTGTGGTCTGCATTGTTGGTTCAACGCTCAGACTTTAACACAAATGGTGGCATGTGTGCTGATTTTGTAAGACAGTTACAATAAGACATGTAGCTATGAGGCAGTAAGTTTAAGAACTCGACTGAAATCTGAAAAAAATCAGAAGTGACTTCTGCTATGAAGACGTTTGGAAAGCTGTAGCTGCTGCAAAAGCAGGTACGACAATATGTACATTCACTATCAATAATTGTGTCTTGTCACATACGTTAATTAATGTTTCCTATTTATGTTGATTAAACATATTTATGTTGATTAAACATATTTAGTTAAGCATACTGAGGCTTTTACTCACATCTAACTTAAGATTCACATGATGTAAATAAGATTCTGTTTTAAGTACGTGTAGTTTATTTGCAGCGAGTCTGACTGCAAGTTCTACCTCGGGGGGTTTGAGTTCTGAACTTGTGGGACGTCCTTACAGAACCCATCCTGCGAACGACATTGAATTCTCATCTTTTTCACGAAGCTCCTGACAGAATTAGGCTAAAGAAGGTTTTCTTTCTCTATTTTTCGACTTTGAGAATGATGGCTTCTAAAAATTTCTTTCTTCAAAAGGTTATTTTTACGGCCTTTCCACCACTGCACAGCAAATAGACTCGTGACATGACATATGCGTTTGTCTGCTGAACCATGCCCTGAGTTCCAGCGGGCTATGAGAGACCCATGCACTGAATCCCAATGTCCTCGCCCATCCCCTTGCATTAATCCTCCGATACAGTGGAGGTAAATCTGAATTAAATGATTGACTTGCTTGATTGATTACAGTGATTAAACTCCAATCATCATTTACAGGGCTGTCATTTCGACCAACTTCATTTACCAATAGAAGAATACTACTTAAATAATTATGATGATGGACTAGATCTGCAGTTCTCATCTGTAGATTTTTTTTCCTCTTTTGAAAGGGAGAAAAAAAAAAACACATTAATATTACATTTAGGCATTTGGCTGACAGTTTTATCCAGATCGACTTTCAATGACTGTGAGAAAAGTAGAAAAGAAATGAGGACATTTAATCCCCCCCACAAGTTTGGAGAATATGAAATGTATTTTTGATGAAGGATTTTGGTAAAATACTTTCCCATGCCTTCATAAAGACAGAACGAGTAGACCTCTAATACATCACGCAATGCAGGTTTCTCCAAGGATTTCTTTTAAATGGAACAAAGTGAGACAAGCAAAGAAATATCTGCAAAACCTGTATGAAATAATGCACAAGTGTTACTTTCAGCAGCGGTGCGGGGGGGGGGGGGGGGGGGGGGGGGGGTTTGTAATTGATCATAAGGTATGTTGAAATATGTAACAAATGTGATCCTGAGAAGAGCAGGGCATTCCACCCACCTAACTAGATATGGAAATAGATTCGCCCTACTTGTGAAAATTACATTGCGGTGTCAGTTTTGATCAGTGAAGGAAAATTCATCTCTTGCTGCCATTTGGAGCCTCGCAGTAGCATTCTATGGATCGGAGGTTTTCAAAGCCTGACAGTGTGGGTCCTCCCGCAGATAAAATTCAAACAGCTGCAGAACCTAAACCTTTTTTTTATGTCTGTGTTCCCTTGGAAAATTGGTACCATAAAAAGTTTGCCGCATATTAATGGTTACTGATTGGCAATGGAAGTAATCTGACACTGAGGAAAACTTAAAGGTCCAACCTAGAGTAATAAACGAAATCCGCAAAGTAAGTTTTACAATTATTATCCATGTTTTAAGGCCGTAAAACCCCTAACCACACACTTTTATACATCTTTTTACACGCATTTTGTACAGTACTTCCAATTTAGGACGCAGAACACAATGCGTGTTCATAATGTACAGTACGCTGTAAAAAAAAGCATGCAAAATTACACAAAAAAAATCTGCGAAACAGCAAGTCTGCGAAAAGTGAACCGTGTTATAACGAGGGACAACCGTATAACAGAAATTAAATAATCTTCTTTTTTTCTTTCATGTATATTCAGCTCAAAAAAAAAAAAAATATTGTTTCATATCAACCAACTCTTGTAAGATTGTTTTTATTTCCAATTTCCAGTCTTCACACAGCAGGCTGTCAGCATCTATTACTGAAGTTTAAAAGGATATTTTGTTATAGGTTTGTCATATTGATTTCACTTTTATAACATGTTTTTTTCTTGTATATTTCAAGAGATAATCTTTGCATGGGTGTGTTATATTTGAAGAGAAACTGACAAAGTGTAATCATCACTATAATTACGTACAACACTCATAATTATCATGGCGAAGAACAAAGGGTGTTACAACAAATTGTACTCGTTTTTTTTTTACATGTTGCATGGTGGACTATCAGAGGGAGAAATAAAAAATGAAAAACACTACAAAGCATTTGATTGATCATGCTCACAAAAGCAATGATTACACCTTGGAGGAAAGAGCTGCTGTCTTATTTAGCAGCTTCTTTTTCATCCACACATAATACAATCTGAGTGGCCCTTGTTACATAAACAGCTTAATGATATGATCCGAAGAGCTTTGAATGTTTAATTATCACGCACGATTGTAGTTTCCGGGTCCAAAATCATAGCCGTAGTCAAGAATAGTTAGTCTGATTAATCGGAGGCTTTGGTCCCAAAAGCAACAATGCATTTTACTGACTCATTTCTCCCTAATGATAGGCTAGATGTCTGCCATTTTATGATGTTACACTAGTCACACAGTATTGTCTCCACTGAGTCTTTATTATGAGGTTAGACAAAAGTGTCAAATTGACCTTGTTTGGGGACAAAAAGCAGCAAAAAAAAAACCCAGTGCCGTATCAAGGTGTCATCACTTCATGAAGGTGAGAACCAAGGGATTGTCTACATGCAGAGGGCTGCTGATTCCCATTCATTAAGCAGATGTGATTCATATACCGAAAACCATTAGAAACCAATTCAAAGCTCGTAGATCTTTTGTTAAAGAACCAGCAAATTTCAACCCAGGAGGCAATTTCATCTGAATTCAGTTTTATCCATAGAGCGCCATACGCTTTCTATGCAGAGCCGACTTAGACCATCTTCGTCATATTATTTGTAGAGACCCAACAATCCCCACCATGAGCATGTTCTTTGCGACAGTGGCAAGGAAAACCTTTTATTTCTTTCTTCAGAACCACATGTTGAGCAGCTACCTGCTGTGACCCGTTGAGTTCAGACTAATAATAACGATAAGAGTTACTGTGATGGTCGTCAAGCGAGCAGGTTCAACCACGTAGCTACGATCCATGGCAACCTACGAGACGAGAAAGCAGAAAAACTCCGGGGTAGGAGACGAAGTTAGTAACATGAATTAATGGGATATGAGTGTGTGCAGATGGAGAGGGAGAGAAGATGAGCTTGGTGCATCATGAGAAGTCTCATCATGAGGCCTATAGCGGCATAACTAAGGGATGGTTCAGGACTCATCTGAGCCACTAATAAAAACTAATATGGATAGATGCTCCTGTAGAGATAGAAAGTCATCAGGTAACGGTTACTGCTTCATTTCTTTTCATCACAAAGTCGTGTTACTCCTACTGAATCGTCTGAATTTCAAAAAATCTTGGGATTCATGTCAGCGTCGGTCAACAAATCGAGCAATAAACACAAACCTAAAGCTTTTTAAGCACACAACAAGACGCACTGCGAGAAGAAGAAGAAGAAGAAGAAGAAGAAGATGACCCAAACGGAACAACTAGTCCCGCAGACACTCAGACTGGAGCAGGTGGAGGACACAGATAGCACTGATACTGCTGACTCGCTGAATCAGAGCGTAACCGGAGCCAAATGCACACTGTAAACGTCTGATCAACAGAGTGCATTACCAGCCCAGTGAACTTAAAGATGAACTCTAATGACCATGAAACCGCAACCCTCCCCCTGTCTGACTCCACGCTACATGTGAAAAGTTTTCTAAACACTGGTTGGACACAGTGAAGTTGGTTACCTTGTTGAGGAGGTGTGCAGCACGTTGCCCTCCAGCATTCAACACCTCCACGTGGCAATGTGCAAAACCCATCTGCAGAAGACACCTGTTATAAAAATTAGGGTTACACAGCTAGTTGGATGTTTTAACTTATACAATGTTTGTTCTTACATCATATGTCCTTAGGGCACTTCCCTTTATTGATGTTTTACTCAGACTGGCAGGGTAAGGTAAAGTTCAGGTTAATGTATAAATAGAGGAATTTGAGAACAGAATGAGTCAGGGAGATGACATCAAGATTGGGGACATACTGGCTACTCATTAGGTGATATGTTGAAGTAAGCTGTTTAAAGGCATTATATGCAAATTGACTGTTAACAATTTACAGGGGTTGAGACAGCCCATCTTGAGGAAAATGTATAAGAACCAACTGTTAACGCTCCTCAGAGAGCCTTTTTCTCTGTAACCCCTTTAGGGGGTTGCACTGTGAAACGCTCCTCTTGTACAAGAATAATAAATTGAACTTAAACTTTGATGTTTTGAATCCGATCCTTCTTATTTAAGGGTTTTTCTTTAAAATTCCCATAACAACACCCCTTTATTTTAATGTGTAGGACGATGAGTTCGCATTGGTGTTGATTAGCAGCTCTGGCATGGCGGTGACAGTGACACAGTGAGGCGGATATCAACAAGATAGAATCACACCTAATTTAATGCATGCATCTATTTTCTGTGGATTTGTATCGTTTAGGCAGGCGATATGAATCCATCACAAGAATGGTGGACTCTGCCACCGGCAATAAAAATAGTTAATTATTGAATGGAAAAATATGGAATTTATTAGCATAAAATGCATGAGTAAGTATGTTTCCATGACCTTCGAAGGAAACCCTTTAACAGCCGTGTTAAACGTCATGCGTGCATCTTTTTTTTCTGTTATTTGTGTAGTCTGTTAAGTGTGTGAGGATCTATCGGCAGCCCTTTTTTCTCATGTCTTCTTCGTAGTAGGGACAGCAGAGTGAGACTTTCTCTCTTATCCTTGCTCAAGGGAGCGTCGCAGGCACTGCTGCCGCACTGGAACCCTTATCCGGAGGGCAGAATGTCAAACAGGTGGTTGAGCGGATGGGCAGAGATGGCGACGCTCTACTTTGCCCTTTTTCCACCCCCGCCATGGTGTTAGGCAGGTCTCAGATGGAGGGCAGCTGGTATCCAGATACTCTCTCCCTGAGCCATAGCCTGCACTGCTGCCCCTGACTTGCAGCAGGAGCAACGGTCTGTGATGAATTGTGCGCGGCGCGTCGGACAAATTGATGAAGACTGGTTGTGACACAAAAGGCAGCCTGTGTTGACCCCCAAAGCTGTCAGGACTTTTGATTTCTTTTCAGGTGCACTCATTCACTTGCGGAGCTTCTGTACGTCATTGTGCATTGTGTATACTCTGTAAAGACAGCACTCAGTAGAATAAAGATTTGTTCGCTTCTTAGTTAAACAACCTTCTTGTTGTATAGAACCGGGTTCACATGGTTGAGACGTACATTTCAACCAAGGTTCATTATTTTACCTTCGGTGGCCTTCACGATTATTGAAGTGTGCTCATTTGACTTCAACTGTAGAGAAAAGCGGACAAATCTACAGAGCTTCTTCTGCACACTTGCAAAAAATGATGCCTATACCAGCTGTGTTCACCAAGAAATACTCAGTCACCGGTGTTATTTACTGTATACCGACACGGTACATTAATAAATGCTGCCAAGCAAGCAATGAGGTATGTTTAAACGTGCAAAAAACCCTCCATTGAATTACCTCAGAAAACTTACTCTTGGGATTTTGTTCTCAAGTCTGAGGCCTTTGAAGCTATTTTTGACTCGCTCAACCTACTTTTGAAATGACATTCACATTTTTTGCTCTCTCTCTCTCTCTTTTTTTTTTTTTTTTGAGCCAGGAATAATCCTACTTGACATAACCTTTGGTCCATTTTTTGGGAGTGGGTATAGGAGGCTCAAAAAACAGACTGTGAAGGGCTGTTGAGGTTTGCTAGAGATTCTCCTATATCCTATATGATGTGCGCGTATCAGTCTTTAAAAAGACTGTGTTTTTTTTTACTCATGACCATCCAAAAAGCTCCTAACATGCAAAAAAAAAATCCATTTTCCATAATCGCCTCTTCTCATCAGGGTCTTGAGGGGATGGAGCCGATCCCAGCTGACATTGGGCTAAAAAAGGCCGGGTACGCCCTGGACTTGGAAGTCGCCAGTTCCATGCTCAAAACAACAAAGCCAAAATGAGTTGCTGCAAAAAATCAGCATGCTCAGGAGCCCAAACAAAGAATAGAAAAGTCAGTCAGGTGCATTATTCCCCCGGTCTCTCATGGCAAAAAAACAGCATTACGCAAAACATGATTAGCTTTACATCGCTGTCACAATACACCGACGTGCTGTATGATCCAATAAAATATTTTAATAATCCGCCATCCCGATAAAGCCGCTCCACGAGTTCATTTTAAACCCTATGACTATGACAGCTGCTGTCATTATATATTCATTGGGAGTCAATTAAGTCGGTGAATCAATTAGCAGAACGAACACTATGTATGTGATATCTTCTTAATTACTCGCTAACATTGTATGTCCTCACGCCATGTGGTCCCTCTGTCTGCTTTTTTTTTTTTTTTCCTGCCTTTTGCTTCGACTCCTCCGGCCATTAAAGGGAGGGAGAGAGGGAGGCGTCCATGCCAGCAGACCAGCACTCAGTACGCCAGTTGGGGGACAGAAAAGAGAGAAAGAGGGGGACTCCACTCTTCTCTCCATCTCACCCCCCCCTACCCTCTCTTTCTGTTTCCTCCTGCCGAGTCTCCTTTTCCAGCGTGTTAGCTCTGCCTCGCAGGGGGAAGCTTGCAACGTGCTTCAGCCACGTGCTGGCTGGGCCACCTCAACACCACAGACTGGAACCTTGACCTCACAACACCTCCCTCCCTCGGTGCTCCCTTTTACCCCTCCTCTGTCCTCCATAGATCAATTTCTCCCTCTTTGTCTCTCTCATTCCAAAATGTTTTTTTCTCCAGCTAAACTGTCCCACTTATTTCTCCCTGCCTCTCTCTTTCTTTCTTTCTTTCTTTCTTTTCCCCTCTTTGTCCCAGTCGGAGTGCATCCTGCTCTCGCCGGGCTGCCTGTGACTGGAATCCCTCATTAGGTCGCCGAATGTGACAAATCAACAAAGACGTGCACTCCCTCCTCACTCGCTCGCTCTTCAAAAAAAAAGGTGCAGCATGTCGTCGCTTGGAATTTATCTGTGGTGTGCCTTCCATAGTGTTTCCCTCCCTCCCTCCCTCCGGGAGAACACACATGCGGGCGCACTGGGATATCAAAACATGGCGAGGCATAAACAATTATTGTGTACAGTGTATAAAGAATTACCAAAAAGGCTCCAGGCTCAGGGGATCATCATAAATGCAGAGCAAGCAATTACTCCAACTGGCTGTCACTTCATTCTCTGTTTAGAAAATGCTCTCGGTGGGGGAACAATGTGCATACTAATCAATACAAATGTGGACATGGGGGGGATGGCTTCCTAAAGAAAAGAAAATAAAATAAAAAAGTGCTCATTCACTACTGCAAATGATGTTCACACATTAAATTAGCACCTATAGCGTTGTTTTCCGCTCTCGCATGTTGTGTTTTCTTCACTTTAATTAACACCAGCGGATGCCCGGACTGATCTCCGCACTCATTCCCGACACACTCGCTGTTTATGGCGCGCACGCAGTTTCTATTAAAGTGTATCACTCAAGTAAATTGGCTCGTTTTTTTTTTTGGACTGCATTTCTTGAAAAAATGAATGGGAAAAAAAAAAAAAAAAGTGCAGCGATTACATTTTGCACGCCCGGGAAAAATAGTAAAAAGTGTTTTCGGCTCACTCGCTCCCATAATTTAGCAATAACAGCAGCGGGTGGAAAAGCTCACTCGCTCCCATAATTTAGCAATAACAGCAGCGGGTGGAAAATAACTACGCGCGGTAGACGTCTTTTGAGGTTGAATTTTTAAAGGCTCTCTCCTCACTCGATGAGTCAAGTGTGAAACCTACCTGGCCTAGTTTCACCCCAACAAAAACCACCTCACCTTAACTCAGAAATGCTACGGCACCCAAAAAAACCTCAGACGGAATTAAAGATGCACGCCCGAGCGATGCACTCCCGCCTGTCACATATTTGAGCACATTTTTCCCCCCTGATTGCACTGTGAGATATCTATAGGCTCAAAGCCTTCTTCTCGCAGGTTAAACTGGCTGGCACACACATTAACACTTGCAAACACGACCCGAATGCACACACACAGACACTTCTAAAGAGCTGCAGGAAAGGCAGAGGCCTGATCACATCATGCAAATCGCTGTCGCTCGTCGGGACGTGCGCGGCATCAGAAAAGAAAAGAGAAGAGGGGATGGAGGAGAGAGGGAGAGGAAAAAAAAAAGGCGCAAAAGGCGCAGACTTTTGTGTTCTTGACCCCCACCGGTTCCTCTTCACGCTTGCCTGGCCGTGGTGACAGAGTGTGTCACATGCCATCGGACACCGCAAAAGGTCAACAAGATAAGCATATGGCCTCTGGGATAATAGAAACAGAGGCAAATATGTATGTCGGCCTGTGTATCACCTTAAAATCCCCCTTTCTCTCTCTCTCTCTCCCCCCGCTCTTGGCTGGTCACCGGCTACAGGTGGCTACCAAGGTGACACGGCATCTTGTTGTCGAAACAGGAGCCGGCCATATGCCTCCGCTTCTGTGAAAAAGCTGTTTTCCCTGTTAGGCAAGCATATGTCTGTGCCAAAAGTTGCTGCTAACGTCGGGTGGAGTCGTTTTACTTTATTGTTGTCAGCGTTTGCTCTCTTCATCCTCGGACATCTGGGACGATGACGGTGCAAAATGGAAGGACGGGAGCAAAGTTTTTTTTTTTTGTGGTTGTTTTATTTCATTAATTTTGTGATCAGTATGGGATTAACAAAGTTTTGAAACAAACAATATGCAGAGTTTTCTCTGCATATTTTTTCAGAACACCCATCTGAAAGAATTATTTCGATTTAGATATCAACAACACTCCTCCAGTGGTAAAACAGTAAAATATGCCATCTGTTCCTACACTACCAACATACAAAAGCAGTCAAGCTTAGGCAGCTAATTTATCCAAAATGTTGGTCTTGCAGTCTGGGAATTATATTCAGAGCCAAATTATTCCTCCTGCATTGCAGCACTTTCTCCACTGAGTGATGGTCCTTTAACAAGCTCCTCTAAATAGCACGAAGAATCCCCGAGCTTAATGATGTCTTACCATCACACCCGCTGCTCCAACAGGTGAGGTCGGGGGGGAACGGAGTTTTGTCTCGACGTGGGCAAAGTCACTTTTATGATGCTGAATAATTTGTTTTCTTTAAATAAGGAGTTTGTTCCAAAGCGATTGTCAGCATGAAGGTGACACTTGTGATATGCCTCAGAAGCTCACTCCCCAAATACCTTTTTAAGAGGCATATTAAGGTATTTTTATACACCACTGAATGAGGTCTTGTGGCTAAAGGCAGTCATTTGAATATTTTTCAGAGCAACCTGCTCCTTTTTTAATTTTTTTTTATCTTGTTTGAATTGGAGAGCAGCGTTACATCCTGTGATTCGCACGTTATCCAGTAATTCTCAACAGGGTTTTACCAAAAACCACACCACAAAAGCCGTTTGTGATTAAATCACGAACTCGTCGAACTTCTGAACCAACATCGCTATAGGAACTTTACATAAACTCTCTACTTACTTGGACTTCTAAGTGGATGGATCAGACTTGTTAAGTATAACCTGAGAGAGAAAAAAAAAACACCACTCATCTGGGATCAGACTTGGCTGAAGTGCATCCACATCAAACCTGTGCAAAAAAAAAAAAAAATCTTTAACCCTAACCCTAACCCTTTATTCAACGAGCTTTCAGTCACAGATCTTCTTGAAGGCAAAAACAGGTTGTAAAAGCTAGTGCCACAGCCCTAGATTTTGAAGTTATGCTTTTACTACATACAGTAGATATGTCAGGAAATCAGAGATCCGACAAAGGTTCCACTCTTAAACAGGGAACGTCATGGGTGCACAGTAGTGCTCTTTTTTTATATATCAGAAAAAACCCTGCGTCCAAGAAATGATATATTTATATACAATTTGCAACAGCAGATACATTTTGAGGGAAATGTAATACAACTTTTTTATGCAACAGTCAATATTTACCACAATGAGGAAATGTTCTTCATTGAACTATCTGGCAAGTTTCAAATGTTGCACTCTTGTAGTACACAATCCAATCACAGTGACTACAACATTATTAACATTTAACCGAAATCATAATTTTTCCTTGATCAGAGGTCTCGGTCCAAATCAGGGACTCAGTCAGGGTGTCATAGTCCTGCGCTATATGAAAATTTGTTATCTGGTGCATCTGTAGCATTTACTATTAGTATTTTAGAAATACTGGCAAGGTCAGAATAAAACCAAAAACGTCTCTATTTGTGGTGATGACTTTGAGTTTTTTATTATTTATTAAGTTATTTATTCAGAGCTGCAACAACCATTGATTGTTATCGTCAGTTAACGTAATGAATGCTGAAGCCGGCATTGGTTTATAAAAGTTAAAAAGGTCAAATTTAGTCTAAACAGTCTAACATGTCTAAAAAATACTGGGATCAAGTTATGAATTATCCACTGCATGCTGTCCTTGAGCAAAGATTTTGAGTCAGAACCACAGGCAGTAGATGAAAATCAATTTTGGAATAAAAAAAAAAAAAGAAGAAAAAAAAAAAAATCGAAACCTGTCCTGACATTATTATTCCCACCAGGCGGGTTAAAAATACCACAAGGGATTATCTGCTGAGGTTCTCTACAGTAATTTGGATATATTCATGTGATGTTAAAGACTAAATGTTTTTTCTCTCTTGGCAGAAGTTTTAAGTTTAAAAAACAAGTTAATCTCCTTCCTCTCAAAAGTTACTACAGCATCACTGACATCATGTATTTTAGCCCCGGGGGGGAGGGGCACTATTGGCTCCAGGCTTGTTGAGCTACAAGGTATGTTTGGATACACTCCACGCCCCTGTGTGCACTCACCGAGGCAAATCTCCTTCAGGTGTGCACACACCTTGTGATGTGACATGAATCCACCACGGAGAATTCACCTGATTTCAGACTTGCAGAATACGAAAAGGGACCCTGTTCAATATTAATCAGCTTTTTTTTTTCTTTCTGTCCTTTTTTTTGTTTTTTTTTGGTCTTATCACTCCAGCTGCATGTGTGTAATGTTTGGCAGGAAGCTGGCAATGCTCTGGATCAGCCCTGGGGATGCTGGGAGAGGGATAAACTTGGAACCCACCTCATCACGGGACCCCACCAGATGCTGGAGTTGTTCACCCATCGAGCGTGAAATTTTGTCTGCGGGGAGATGATTTATAATTTTACTCTTACTGCTGGAGGAAAACAGGGAGAAACATACACTGAAAAAAGAGGGGAATGCATATCTAGTGTTTTTTTTTTGCCTACCACCAAAGTCCTGAATGGTTTCCAGACTTTGATTATTTTTCATTCTGTGACTGCAATAACATGGAGGGGGGGGGAAACAAGATCGATGAAGGGTACTTGGTATTTAGTTGGGTTGAGGGCAATGGTCCTTGTTGATGCTGTGTTTGCATGAGTCTACAAAATCATTACTGCACATTATGGAGTGCACCACACTGGTTGCATGCATCTACCACTGCACGGCGGACATCAGCTATACATCAATTCTTATTCTGAGAAAAGCTCAAATTGATGGTGTTTGCTCACAGTCAGGAGAGCTAAGTGGAAAGTTCCCCATGGTGGACCAAGGACAACAAAAACCTGGTTTTCTTTATTAGAACAATTAGTTTAAACATCCTGTGGAGGAGTGTTTTGTCAATTACCGAGCAGTCGGGAACATTGCTGTGCTTTAATGACAGTAAAAAAAAAAAAAGCCTTTTGGTAGCAGAAAGTAAATATTAATCCCACGCCTTAGTCTAAACCTTGTCCATTACACCCAGAATTTACATTTTGCTTTCAGTCAAAACACAGTGTACTACTCGTATTCAGAGCATGGCCTGCAGAAGTACTCCAAAGAACTCCAAAAGCAAATTTTGCATTAGAAACTGGGTGTTTTTTTCTTGCTGAACCTCCCTCTGCAAATTCTATTTTTGATAATTAGGGAGGCACCCACCCACTGGCCAAAACCAAATAAGATGCATAAATATGAAAGACAGAAAGAAATTATGATATAATTATCACCATCCCTCTGATGGCAGTGATATGTAGCATCCATTTAGCTGATAAATAATTCTAAATTGATGGGGGAATCGAGTTAAACACTGACAGACAACATTTTTATTAAGGCTGTCTGGGGTTATGGACTATTTCCCACTAAAGCAATGATAAGTATGAATTGAATGGCTCATTGCACAAAATGACCATAATACAGTATGGGGTCTGATGAGTTTTTTGATCAATACCAGTAACTTGGAACAAAAAATCCTCTGTCTGTCATTCACAGTGATATATTCTCTTTTAATGTTCCTGATAGGTCTTTACTCTAATGAGTTTACCCATCTAAACAGACATTTATCAAGTATTGGGGCACTCACATGAGATTTCTCACCTTTTTTGACTCAGAGTTTCCACGTAAACACCATTTATTGGGTTAAAGAAAAAATAGTAAGTTGAAGCAGATTGCAGCTGGCATGTATGTTTCACGTTGCACGTGCCATTTGCCCTCTAGCTCTTCTAATTCACTCCTGTGTCACTCCAAATCACAACTTGTGTCATTCTGAAACCCTTTTGCCTCTTCCCTTTGAATGACTGGTTTTGGTGCAGTGTCTGGATGTAATTGACCTTGTAAAAGCTGAATATAATGCCACAAAGACAGAACTAAGTGAGTTTGTTAGTGCCCATCCATCCAAATCCTCATCTTAAGACAATCAATTCTGATAAACCTTGAGGTTTTGTTTCAAATGGCACCTTTTGTGGATGTGAAACTTTATAGAAATTTTAAAAGGCAGAACCGACTGTGTGGACTTGGCAAACTCTGACCTACCCCCACCAACTTTGGTTCCGCTCACTGCCTCGTCAAAAAAAAAACCTTAAATAGATTTTTCTAACCTTCATTTATCCTGGGAAGGTTCACTGAGCATGCATGGTGTTTTTTTTTGAGAATGGCCTCGCTTCACTTTTACACACTTACACACATTCACACCTGGGAGCTGCCCGGTACGACCACAGTCTTCCAACATGAGCCTCAGAGGAATTCCTCTGGAGCTGGTGGGGATTAATTGTCTTGCTCAAGGGCATCTCAATGGGAATAGCGGAGGGAGGGGAGCTTGTTTCTCATTAACTTCCCTGTCCAGATTTTCCCAGCCTTTTGGGGAAACTGAACCGGCCACCTCTGTCATCTCTTTTTTTAGTCTGCATGAGTAACTGATGCCCCCAATCTTCTGTTGTATAATTATATCCAGGGCTGCAGTGCTTGATTCTGGTCTCTAGGCTGCTTTTCAAACATCTTAAACTTGGTCTAATTTAGTTATGTCCCATTTCAGGGCTTTCTCCTTTGAAGGACTTGGCTTGTGGATACTTCAGAAGACTGTTCAGTATGAAAACTTCTTCTAGACCCCTTGATATTTTACCTACATCTCCTTGTGTGCTCTCTATAATCAACGATTCTTTGATACCTTGTGTCAAAAACATTGTTCAAGAACTTAAAAAACAAATCTTGACCCTGCTCTGACCCATAAAACTACTTCCAAGTTGTCTTTTATAGCCAATGTTTTAGAAAAAAGGGATTGCTAAGCAGCTTAAAACCATCTTGTATGAGCACAATATTCTTTACAAGTGACTGACTTGGTTGCATTCAGCAGAAACAGCCCTTCTTACAATCTCTGATGCGTGACAATGCCCTATTTTGGTACTGTTGAATCTCAGTGCAGTTTTTGACACTGTGGGACACAGTATCCTGATCGACAGACTTGAGCAGTGAGTGGGTATCTCTCAGTGGTTCTTTCCCCACCTCCCTTATAGAAGTTTCTCTGATAACCTTACATCCTTATCTTTACATCCTAATTCTGTATTCTGGTGTGCCACAAGGTTCTGTCCTGGATCCTATTTTGTTGGCCCCATGTATGCTTCCCCTCGGGCAGGTAATGAGTAATTAAATCTATCTCCTATTAGTGCTATGAAGATGATATTCAATTATACATCCCATTTAATCCTCTACAACAGAACTATACCTGCCTAAACTTTAAAAATAATTTCCTGCAGTCGAATGTTGATTTGTTAAATCTTCCTTCTGAAATCTAGATACCACTGTTGACCTGGCACTGACCAATTTGTTGGATTAATTCCTGTTTTATCCAGCTGGAAATTGGCTCATTGTGTCTTGAGGTAAAATGAGGGTTTTTTTTGCTCCCATTATTTCATCTTGTAAATCTCTCGCGATCTTAATTACTGGATTGTTTACAATCATTTTGCTGGGTTTTTTTTGTTTGTTTTTTTAGCTCCCTGCTAAAAATAAGAAGTTTTAGGAGTCTCCAAAACTCTGGAACTCTGGACCCCCTTTCTCATGTATTTTTATTTTGTGGTGTTTTTATTCTCTCTTCTTTCGTATTTCTTTCTCCTTCTTCGTATTTCATGTCTGGTGGCACGTTGTGGGGGTTTGGTCTTAAAAGATGCTATATAAATACATTTACTTATTTAATTATTGCTAGTAGGTCTCATAATGACAAATTAGACAAGTCACTAAGACAGCAAAGAACACAGCATTGTTGTGAAAATTGAGCCAAAAGAAGTGTCTTTGGCTCCACTGAAGGACCCTTGGTCTTGTCAGCCTTTTATGATGCATGAGGCCTTGACTTTGAAGGAGGCAATTCAGACTCGTCCTTGGTCTCAATCACGGGTTGAATGTTGACTTTTTCAGCTTTATATCAAATATATGTTTGTCACAAAGAACAGCCAGTCCTGAACCCTTTCATCAACATGTACCTCAAAAGAACAGATATAAAAACATTGTATTTCATTAAAAATCCTTAGATCTAAATGTATAAGTGAATAGGTGCCAAAGGTTCCACACATGCAATATTCACACTGCGAGAATGCAAAGTTCCTCCCACATACACTGTTTGACTAGCTGGTCTTATGCCAGAGATGTAACACAGAGGTCAAATTCAGTCTGTATTAAAATGGAAGTTGTTATATAAGACAGCACAAAGCAAACTGTAACTATGATATATGAACAAAGTAGAGCCTTCTGACCTGGAAAACCCTTAAATTCAATGATACTTAACAGAAATATAAAGTTTTTTTTCATGCCCTTGCACTTGGCACTTTCATTATACAGAAAACCAGAGGTAATGGCTTCACTGCTCCACCATTTGAGGGGATGTCTATGTCTTGTAGAAGAAAAGCTCCTTTAGTCAGTCAGCCTTGGAGCCTCTATCATTACACATGCATCTTAACAACAAATTATAGGTTCTGTCTAGGTTGAGTGCAGTTCTAAGATGTTGAAACTCTGACACACGTTCGGTACGTGCACCTTTAATCTGCTTGTTCACAGCTAAAGGGTCATATGTATTGTAGGGCTGGTCTGTCGAGCCAACTATTCCTCAGGCAGCCAAAATAGAAAACTTTAGCTCATTTTGTAGGGTAGGAGCAAAGGGTACAAGTCCTTGTGTAGGCAAAGGTTTAACTTAATTTTTGCATTAATCATTGTCAACTTCACAGTGCATGACCAATATCATCAGTGTTCCTGTTTGTGTACTGCACTGTTTGATGTCAATGTCATTTGTACGACATGGTTCCAGACCTGTGAATCACAGCCCACATCTCAGACTTTTTCACAGGTCTGCTTAGTGATGGCAAATCCCCCCTCGGGTTAGAGAAATAATCGATCCAATCAAAGCCTCATCGGAAACATTAAGAACGGGGATCTTATCTTCTTGTGCTAGAGCCAAAATAGTGACTGAAAAGTTGCCATGGAAACAGCGTGAAACTGGAATGAGGTTGACGCAGCTGCTCAGGTTGTATTCAGTTGGAATTATTCATTTATCATTGTTAAAGACATTAACGAAGACAACCTTTGCTTCACTGGCTTCTAAAATCTGTCGTTTTATTGTATTTAAATAAAAATAATTGGCACAATATGGCATTAATTAAATAACTAATAATGTTTTGTAAAGAAACAATTTAACATTTTGTCATTGCTTATTTTACTTTGTTAGTGGTGTTGGTATATGTCTTATCGTAAATGCAAACTTCCTGAAAATGTCTATCATTTGGCACAGGGAACATGAAGAATTGATACAAATGAATTAAAAACCCTTTTAGTCAGTGCACTGCATGCCAGCCAAACATGCAGAAATGGGTTATTTGTCAACAGGCAATCCTGTATGAAAGTTTCCAATAATAAATGATTGGTGAATTGAGGTCCTTGGGTTTAAATGGAAAGACTGTTCAAGTAAACTCATAACTCCCTCGGAATTGTGCATTTATTTTAATTAAGTACCAGATTTTTTATTTTTATTTTTTTTCCAATGCATTACTTACATCACTGCCTTTTATCTGGTTATGATCAGGCTCTTACAGACTACATGTCCACGCATTGATTGAGACAGACTTGTGCTGCCACCCCGGACAGATCAGTGAAAAGTGTGGGTTCACCCCTCCGCCCGCTCCTGAGCGATGCGATCCTGCCGAACAATAATGATGACAAAAGTATCCGTGTGACAGAGTGCCCACGCAGACACAAACTGAAGAATCTTGAAGGTTCTTTAATCTTATGTGGAGGTCAGTGGGTAACGGCTAGAGAAGCACAATTTATTGTCCAAACGCTGACTTGTAAATAATGGGCAGAAACGGTAAACAGCAGGATGTCATCTTGGGGCGAAAAATGATGAGATGAGGCTGCAAAACAGGTCTGCAGAAACAGTTGACTTCATTAGTCTTTTAAAAAAAAACACATTTATCCATCCAGCTTGAAATCTTATCATGGAAACAATAAAGCATTTTGTTTTACATTGATAAACACAAAGAATACGCACAGTGAATTGGTGCAATGTGATGAATGATGAGTCATTATGGTGGTCGATGACATTTGTAATTTGTCATATTCTGGATTGAAAAAAGAAAACACCCTTTAAAACACTTGATTTCAGTAATTCATGGGCATTCACAAAACTGCAGATCTATTAGTGTCTTAATCATATCTCGGCAGCCCATTTGTATAGAAGATAGTGACAACTTTTTGCAGTCCAAACAATTCTTCATGCATTGGCAAACGCAATATATATTTTATGATTTTACTGAAGCTTGCAATAGGCATTATTACAAAAATTGCCCAGAGGTAACGACTATACACTGCCTATAAATTGTCACTGTACACATCACCTTGTGTACATTGTGGTTTATTGATAGTTTTTATAGTTCATTTCACTGTGATTAATTTTAATCACCATTTTGGTTACCTCTTCTTTTCTTTCTTATCCTCATCTTTCTCCACTTATTCCTCCTGTAGTTCTTCTTTTTTTTCCTGCTTGTAATTTTTCTACCTTGTTAATTTCCATAAGCTCTCCTTATGTCACTCTGCTTTTTTTTCTTTGCTTCATTCTTGAAGAACGCGTGTGACAGTATAACGACAATCTGATAGTAAGCAGACCTTTTAGCAGAGATAATTTCACTCTTAATCTAATATTATTGGGTTTTATTTCACCAATAAACAGAAGCTGGGCTTGTTTTTTTTGTCCAAACAGCTGACTAACATATTGCAGTACCAGTACCAGTACCTACCAGTAACCAACCTGGTTTTCCGACCTTAACCAAGTCCAAACTAAACTATGCAGTCTCAAATGGGATCAAATCAAACATTCACATGGTCCATTTGGAATGCACTGCTAATGTATTTTGTCTTTCTACATCTGAGGAATAAATACCCCCTAGATCTTCAGTGCTTTGTTCACAGTCACTTTTTTCTCCTCATTACATTTTTAAAAGACTTTTGATTATCTGTTGCAGAAGCATGCACATCCTGATTTCTTGGCAATTTCTCCCTAATTACGTAAGATGGGATAGCATGCAAAATGACAGATGGGTCATTCGAGTGATCCGGGAGATGGAGAGAATCATTTCCCCGGTGATCCCGACACTGAAAAACAGAACAACAAAGTGCATCATCTGGACCGCATTAGCAGTCTGTCTCATTATTTTGACAACATCCAAAAACTGGATCTGTATGTGGAGCAGAATCCAAGACTGGAAGTTTTGTGGAAAGTAAACAGATTTTAATGATGCTAACAACCAGATTAGACCCTCTCCTTTTTCTTTTTCACAACCACTTATTTGTCCTAAGAACGGCAGAAAAATAGAAGATGAACCAAAACTCTGACAGCCTTTAAAACTAGGGTAGCCTCAATCAGTGCCTTGAAATGTGAACAAATACTTTACAAGAACAAACAAAATAACCTAAAACTTCATCTTCATCCTGGCTAAGTTATGCAAAAAGGACTCATTGTCCCCCAAGTCATCTTTCTGCATGACATTTATACCGGGACAGAACCAGCAGGTGGTTGACATCTGCAGAAGGATAGGGAGTAGCAGGGGCAGCACCTCTCAACAGGTGCCCATGATTAGCATGAAACCAGTCCTGCAAAAATAAGTAAAGTGCGAATAAAGAGAGGGCAGATACGTCAAAGTATGGTCCAGCTCATGTTTATGCATACGAATGCCAAGGAACTCTTGTTTGACCGACACTCAAAGACGCCCAAAAGGTGACGAGAAAACTTTCTGTGATCACCCATGCAAGGATTCCTAAAAGGCAAAAACTTTCGGATCTTCGTTAATATGCCCCCACCTTTTTCGGTGAGTAGAAAGAACCGACAAGTAGCTGTTAAACAAGAAAACATGAACCATGCTGCAACATCACACATCTCCCCCAAACTGCTTCCTTTTTGAACTGATTAAGCCTTGATCATGCACACCTCAACCATGTCTCGTTTCCTGTTTGCAGCCCTGCTTGAGTTCCTGCATCTTGCGGAGTTCATTCACACAGAAGAAAGCAACAGCGTGTACAGTACGACCGCGGCAGACAAACATGGGAAATAAGCTATTATAGGTGTGCAAGCTTGGGCTGTGTGTGGACATTATGTATACATGTACACACACACACGTCCTCGCACAGGCCTGTGTACGCCGGGATCACAAACCCAGCGGCTCTTTGATTCGTTGTAGATCTGGAGAGCCTCTTCTTTTATTCCCTAACGTTAGTAAGACGGGCACCTGCTGTGACTAATCTGCAGGATGAGAGAAATAAGATGGAGTAGATTTCAGTGGCAAACGGAAGGGCAGGAAATAGCTATTTCAGGAGTGATATGGTTCAAAGATAATTTCCCACTGTTACTAAGTGTTGATTTTTCAGTGAGAATTATTTGAATTGAACCAGTGTGATTGGAGAGCTCCTGGTTCACTCACAGGGCTGGTATAGCTTGAGGTAGAGGTTTAAAAGTATCAAGTCATAAAATAACTGGTAGATCTGGCTTATAAATAACTTTTATACTGATTCCCTTTGGCTTTTATAGAAGTGGAAATGTTCAGTAACTGAGTTTCTGTAATGTAGTAATGTATATCCTCTTTTAGGCAACAAATATGTTCGGACATAAGTATTTAAAGCCCTTAATGTGGCTAAAATATTCACACTATTGCAGTGCAGACGTAACAAAACCACAAAATGAAGAAATGCCTCTTAAATCTTATTGATATTCCATGTTCAATATTTAATGTTCTCTGCAAGGGCATGAGTGTACAACTTGTCTCTCGCATGTGGTTCATCAGGCTCGCTAAATCAAACTCTTTCTTCATATTTGATTCTCTAGCATGGCTCGCATTCAACCGGCACCCGACTGAGCTGTGCTGCTGTGCTGGGGATCTCTTTTTTTATTATTATTATTTTATATATAAGCAATAAACCTTTGAAATATTCATGTTCTACAAGTTTTTCACAAAAGAATGATCAGAAAAAAAGTTTTTTCTCTCATTTGGGTTTAATTTTATCATTCCTTATTACAACTAAGAAACTTCACTTGAATAAAGTACATAAGCATATCAAAGAATTAAACCTCCCCACTATAACAATAAACTTTTATATCATGTGTTTTCTATTAAAAAAGCCAAGTTATCTTTCTGTCAAATAAACACAGCGACAACATAAGGCACATCACATGGAATTACCCAAAAAAAGTAATTCAAACACATACTTATGTACACTATAGGAATATCCATTTTCCAGAAGTGATTACTCTTATCAGGGTCGCAGGGACCTGTGGCCGATTCCAGCTGACATTGGGCAAGTGGCAGGGTACAGATAGATAGAGACAAATAATCATTCACGCTCAATTGACCATTTGACCTTTTAACCTGGATGTCTTTGGAGTGTGGGAGGAAGCCACGCAGACATGAGAACATGCAAACCCCACACAGAAAGATCCCAGCCAGGATCCTTCTTGCTGTGAGGCCACAGTGCCAAAGGCCTTTTAACATGGAGCGATTGAGCTGGTAAATAATCTAGCACTTGGTTCCTGGTTCTTGAAATCAGCCCCTCATTCTCCCTAAGGACTGCACTTATAGTTTTCATGATTCAAAACTCTCCAAATCTCCTTGCACCCTGTACGTTACTGTGGGTAAATGCATCATGTTAAACAGGAAGGAGGCTATGTGGCTGCAATAGTAATCCCAAAGTAGTGAAAATGAGTCTCAAGGTCTGTTTTACACTTATAACAAATGGGAGAGATATATTTTGTGGAGGATAACAGCAGCTATATGGATCCTATGTAATATTTTATACTGAATCTCTGCAAGCTTATTGCGAGTAAGGTTGACTGCACCAGATGCACCGCCTCCTGACAATCTTCTTGATTGCATTCATTACCGAGGTCACCCTCCCATTTCCGTGAGAATTCGGTTGTGTCGTATTTATCATATGAGTAAAGCACTGAATAGGAAAAAGGATACTAAGTGATTTAAACCCTTTTGCTCATGGATAAACTTTCCTGCCTCACTTTAGATGGATGTGTCCTCGGCAGGTACAAGCACTTTTTCTGACTAAGCAGTTCGGGGTGTGATCTAGCTGAGTAGCACATGACAGCGCTGTCAGGGCAAAGGGAGGCCTGCCCTGCTCCATATCAAAGCTGTTCAGATATCCCACTGTCTTATTTATGAGTGAAAGTAAGGATCATGGCATTGACTCCTAATGGGCTGCATGAATGGCATCGATGCAGGCATGGTGAAAAGAAAGTAGAGAAATATATACTGTATATCCTATTACAGGAGGTAAAATGCAATTTTTTCTGGCATCCGTGATGTGGTCTTATCACTCCTTGTAAAAACACATTGAGCAGCAGATAAGAGCACAGGGAGGGATGCCTGCAACTCCCCTCCCCCTTATTCTGGGGATCAAAGAGAACCGAGACCACAGGTAGATGCTGTTGGTGTTGGTGGGAGCAAAGCAGAAATGTAGAAATGGCAGAGGCGGATGCATTGGCACACTGAGCAGGTAAACACAGCAGTATGCATGAGCTGGCAAACGAGGGTGGAGCTTTTATGAGGATGAAAATATGCCTTCAGAAATGGGGAGACTTGCTTTATGTCTTGATTGACAAGTGAGTCTTTGTTACGAGCCTCAGTGAAGTTGCTGAGGAGAAAGAAACTGCGTTTGACATTGACCTGGAAAAGTGGCTGGGAAATGGACAGATGGGGGCTGTTTTAAGTAGCAGTGCCAGTCAAGTCCTCCTCTGTAGCAAAGTGACACTTGAAGTCGGCAGAAATTTTGGACAGGACACTGAAGATTCACTGAACTGAATCCTTATTTATATCAAGCTTTCAAACTAATTTCCAAACGCCAATACTCAGGACAGTAGGGTCACGAAGCATTTAGACTGGCAGGGCAGATTAACAATTATCTCTGAATCCTTAACTGGTACTTTTGCATGGGAACAAAATCACACTGTCAAACCTGTTTTCCTCCTATGCTTTGCAATTTTGCTATTTAATTCATGAACATACTCTGCACTAATAGGTCCATCCAGCCCACATAATAGGCCTACACATCTATGGGTCATGTAGTTATGGAAACGCATCTCTTCCTTATTTCTTTCTGCATTTTGCCTTATTTTTAGTGTACCTTATTTTAAGTGCACTGACAATTCAAAGCATAGACACATTCAAATGGCTTTGTCCTTGGGAGTTGATGAGACATGACTTAAAATGAAATGCAAATCCATAGAGAACAGTACATCAGAGGCTATACAGCAAGAAATTGGAAAATACTGTATAAAACTACCTAGAGTATCCAAAAAAGTGCTTCTATGATCTTGGTTAAAGAGGTGACAAGAACCCTGGAGAATAATTCTGACCGAACTATAGAGGTATTTTTTCTGTGATGGAAGATTTTGCCAGAAGGACAGTCAACTGTACAACTTTACTTGTATGGCCTGTAAGGGCAGAGAGTGGCGAGAGGGAAGCTGCTATTGAATAAAAAGCTTGATAGCACAGACTTTGTAATAGACCAGTGACACATCCTGAGAGCCCGAAAGATCGCGTTGGCCCGATAAATTGGAAGTTAAAACTCTTTGAGCATATGCGAAAAGTTGTACGGCGCTAAGGGCAGATACGTTCATAAAGATTGGGCTTCAAAGTATGAACAACCTTGCCAAGATCTGATGTTAAATCAAGCCCTTTAACCTTACACTTAAAATACCTCAGCTGTTAACCTCATACAGCAAAATTCAACATCCCAGTGGCTTCAGAACAATACAAAGGTTCTTGAATGGGATGACTCTAAGATGGCAGATTATAGGAGTAAATCTGCAAACAATGATGGGACACAATCCAAAGATTCGAAATGTGCCAAGCTTATACAGAGATATCCAAAAACACCGGATGCTGTAGCCACTGCCAAAGAGGCTTATGAAGCACTGATTTAAGGCCCTGAATACTTATTAGTTTTATATAATACAATTTTTTGAAAAGAAATGTTTAAAACCTGATTTTTCTTTGTTTTTGTTGAGTTTTTTTTTTTTCCTCGATGAACTCAGAACATTTGTAAGAGTTTAAACATTTTCTGGAGGCGCATTATAGACGATTTTAAAAGTCACAGCAGGTGGAGTACTTCATTTTTCAGTGTTGCATGTAATCATCGTACATGATAAGGTCAGGCACTACACTTGGCGTTGTATTAGATTCCACTGGGTGCAACAGCTGAGACGTGATGTGTGTATAACCACTTAGATTTCAATGTTCCACTTGCATAACCAGACATTTAGTGACAATAACACACACACACATGCTTACAGATACACACCCGAGCATAACCTCATCCTCTGAAGAAGAATAAAAGTGAAGATGAAAAATACTTTAATGGAAGAACAGAGCAGATTGTAGTCCTTGGTCCAGTGCCTCCGCAGTGAAAAACTGCAACTGTATTTATGTTTATGCGGCCGATAATTAACTATTGATTTAAGCTTTTGAAGTCCTTGTTTTCTGATGAAAAGTATAAGAAGGCTGCGAGATGATAATGTGCAACATTTTTTGGTCTTCGATGTTAAGGGCCCATCTCTTTGCTGTATTCCACCGAGGTCTAAAGGGCGATTGATTACCTAAGCATTTTCTGAGCATCTTCTAGGATACCGCTGACCCCAACTGACCTCAATGTACAGCTTGTCTCAGCCCTAATTCATCACTGTACCCTCTGCTACCCCTCCCCACCTCTCACATTGCAATTTTAATACAGTTGAAATGAGTTGGGCATGTTGGCAAAGTTCTCCTTTCAATTGGTTTTGAGTCAGTGATGGACAGCCCTTATTTCACACCGCCGTGTTGACATGTAGGAAATGGGGCACCAACCATTTAAAAGTCAATATCATAGAGACAGATGGCAATTTGAGAAAGAGAACTGACACAGTGAGTATTCAGAGGGGACGTATCAGACCTTAATGTGTACCAAACTATGACACTGTGAGTGCAACAAGAATGCAAAAGAATTTGTGAAAATGAGCAACACACTGACTATGTAAAAATACATTAATCGGCTGCTATATTTTATGACTGACACAGTCAACATGAACTCACTTTGAAATCAACCCAGAAGGTACTTTTGATTTTAAGGCAATTCACCTTCTTTAAACAGCAGGGATGCAGCATAGCATAGCAATTAGGGGAAAGTGTCTCAGTCCCCTCGAATTATTATGCACCCAAGTGTCTTTGAGTAAAGAATCTGTATAAAATCTGTATAAGCTCCAATACTGCTGCTTGTGACTAATCCTTAGACCTTTGACCTTCTTGAACCAGTGAAAAAGGACAGTTTTCACCCTTAGGGACCATCATTACAACGATCTAAAGCCCAGCGAGTGGCCCCTAAAGGCTCCAATGGTTTTGAAGCTGTAAGTAAGACGTTCAATGACGCAAACAACAGAATTACTAGTTCGCTGCTCTTTGAACCTTACCAATGGGGCTGAAATTCAAAATTGAGGGTGGCCCTGGAGCCCTTCTCAAACTGGGGCACACAAAATGGGAGGCATGGATGACCGTGGGGAAATGAGTAAAACTGCACTGAATGTCGATGTAGGGAAAATGAGTTTGCTGATGCTACTGTGTGGACCTTTATTTCACTAAAATTCAAACTGGATATTTTTGGGGATTTTTTTTTTTGTTGCCTCCGCTGTCATTGTTGATGATCTAAAAAAAATGTGAGTTTGGGGGGCATTAACCTTTTTAGCCTTCGAAGTGGGGCATGAAAAAGTTTGAGAACCAGTTCCCTAGGGGTCAATGTTATTATAAACAGTCTACCTTAGCATGAAGGTGCATTTTGTCCTGCTGGTGACCCATGTAGGAAATGAAATGAAAAAAGTTCATCCTCTGGGGATCATGCATTTGCTCCGCTATCCTATCAAACATGCATCCATCAATTATCTGTAACTGCTTATTGTCATCAGTGACATTACGTTATGTAGAGCATGTATGCAGCATGTATGAGTCTTGACTTGCTGGTCAGTCGATTACCAAAGTTATGAGGATTCATCCTCTGGGGAGCACGCATGTCTGTACAGAGTTTCATGTAAATCCGTCCATAGTTGTTGAGATGTTTTGTCTGGACTCAAGTGGTGGGCTGACCGGTGCATCCATTGCTAGGTTAAAAAATGGAAAATATTTACAATAGAGGAACACAAGAAGCAAAGTAAAAACTTTTCAACTGTTTCATCTCAAATTTGTCTTTGTCAAATCCTCTGATCTTTTGTTTCAGTCTGCCTGGAGCATGGGATGGGCAGGATGTTCTTTATATCTGCAATCCTATTTGTGCAGACAGTGTGTGCCACTAAAAATCAATCATTGTTTTTTTTCACCCCACAGTTGTTGTTTTTTTTTTTGAAAAGGCTATTTGAAATCAGATCCTGTTTTCCAAATGTAACAGTGGTCATCTCTGTTCATAGCCTTCATTACGGCACTGACTGTGATGAACTTGCTTTTTGCTTTTTTTTTTGGCACCGGTCCCTTGGCTTAGTGCAGGAGGGTAGTGTTTAGACTGTAAGCACAAGCCATCAGAATAAAAGAAGAAATAGATTTTAAAGTGTGCATGACAGAAAAGCACAGCAGGCAGAATGAAAAAAAAAAAGAAACTAAACAAAATGGGCTTTTAGGGATTTGGCTGCTGTAGCTTGATATAGTGAGAAGAGGACAAGAGTAAGCTAAATGTGCAATGCATTATTGTAATAAGGAAGAATACAACCATAGCCAGATTTTATATGTTTTATGGCTTTCAGATCATTTATGGGCATAGGATAATAACAATTTCCATCAGTGGAATCTTGAATTACGTGAAGTAAAAGAACAATTCACTGGTTCAATTTGCCCTGGAATGCGTCAAGTCTACTTAAAAACACATGTATCTCTTTGTTCATCATCTTAACTTAAGCAGTTCTTGAGGCCACTGACGTTCATTTAGATGTTTCACATGTATAATACACAAATGCTTATGTGCCTTGTTAATGTTTGATTGTTAACATGACCATCTTCATGTAATTAAAAGATAGATGCTATCACTTCTGCTATTTGCATGTAAATTAGTTGTTTTTAATCAATAAAAACACAGTCTTAATTGTGAGTAATTTCCCCTAAAAGTCCAAAGGATTTAAGGATTAGAGAAAGTGTGCCTAAAAGAGAGTCTGGGACTGCTTGGGGCTGTCCCACTGTGAAATTGGACTGCGCTTAAGGGTTCTCTCATGGACTTATCAGGAATCTGTGTCCTATTCTGTACTGGAAATGGGTCAAGTTGTAGCATTATTCAAAAATAGCATTCATTGTGTTAAAACATAACATAGCTGGGTAAAAAAAAAACAAGACCAATACTATCTTCGCTCACAAAGTTAAAACTCCACAGGAAAATGGCGCTATTGGAAAATAATTTCCCTCTTCTGCTGAGAATAATTCATCCGGGTTGTATACGGGGAGAAATGTGTCCTCAATTTAAGGCAGGCTCACTTGGTCCAGGGCTACCTGTTGTTTTGTTTGGTTTATGTCTCCACTAGGTTCCAGAGTGGTCAAATAATAGGAGGATTTTGGAAATAATGACCAGATCTTGCACACCATGAACAAGCATTTATTTTTACCCCCAAATGTTCAACAACTGGCAAGTTTCATTATTATCGGCTTCCCTGTTGCTTCCTTCTGTGAAACGGAGACCAAATCAACGGAGCTAAGATTCTGGACAAACATTCAACAGTTTATATTTTATGAGCCGCACAATTTTAGAACCAGTTTCTGTGTAGGAAATACAACTGTCATAAACATGTCACAGCACGCAGCCTGCTTTAGTTGCTGTAAAATTGGCCTGGCTGGAAAACTTTTATGTATTCTACATAGGTTAGCAGCTTTTGAGCTGCATCCACTTCAAAAGACGACTGATCTATGGATGATAGCTCTCACTGTTAAGCAGCCAGAGTAGGAAAGATGACTGCTGTAGCATGGTCTCCATTATCTTGCCTGATACTGTCCAGGTGTGAAGATCAAGATTACGTCAAAATGCAACAAGTAATCCTTTAGGTGCAATCTGTTGATCCCCAACTATGTCACTAAATCACACACTGTAAGTTTTCTATAAAACCCTCTTTGAAAGTCATAACCAGTCTAGCAGACATAATAAATGTTAGAATTTTAAGGTTGCAAAACTTAGTGGACCTAATATGACATGAGACAAGTATAAAATATGCTACTCCAATTAGCCTGGGTACTTCCAAGCTATTGTCTAATCTATAGAGTCGACTTGGCAGTGTTCCCTAAGATCATGAAAAGAAATGGCAGCCAGTAAACTGACCCCAGCAGCACCCTGTTAGTCGGGGGGGCAGCTTCCTTTGGAGCTTTTAAGAGAGCCAAATTGCAAACAATCTTCATCATAAACAACTGCGGCCAGAGTTTACAGTCATATCCATCCATCACACATAGACTTACCAAGATACAGAATTTTCCAAACAAGCCCTACCCAGTCAATCACTGACCCCTGGCTTTGTCATTTACGACACTGGATTCTGTAGAGCCATTTACACTTGAAGACCAATCGCATTATTCAGGTTCTAGTGTGAGGAGCGCTTAGCTTTCACATCTGCCGCAGGCTGGCTGGAAGCATGGGCAGATTATTAGACAATTGAACCCTTGGGTGACACATTGCATGATGTTGGTATGGGCTCTAGTACTAAACACCCTATTGAAAACCTGAGGGTGCAAACACTTCTTTTGAAGACGTCACGGTGGCTTCTTCTGTGTGACATCTTCAAAGTCAATAAGAAGGCTTTTCCTTTAGTTTTTTAGAAGGATTTTTTATGGCGCCCTTGGACTCTTCAATGAGAATTGTTAATAGCAGTTGCTTCTTGAAGAGTTGCTGGCTTGGGGGCAACTAATGTGCTTGGATCTATGATACTATATAGGGTAGACCTGCTGGGTGATCACCAAATAGGCTATACCAAAGCCTGATACCATTCAAGGGCTGGAAGTGACCTACAGATCACTATTTTGAGATGGACAACTCAACTGCAGTTTTTACATTTCAATAAGTGTGGCTGTTACAATACTGCTCCGATCTTAGCCGGTAAAACCTGTGACTTCCTATGTGAGATTTCAATTCAAGCTCAGCATGTAAAAAAACCAATGGCAATCAAAATGACAGCACTGACTTCCCTGAAAGTCTCAGACGCTTTAAAGCAAACAGCACAGCATAAATCAGAAGTAATTACATGAAATGACCCCAAAAATTGCTTGATGTTATAAGACTAAAAGGGACAGATGTTGATGTTTAATAGCCATCAGGTACTCATTCTCAGAAGCCATTAACAAAATGAACTGAGGCTAACATCTTAATTACATCAAAGCACAGACATGTCCATAACACATAAATAACCTCACAAAGACAGGAACTGTATTTCTTTTCGCCCTCACTGACAACACGACTTGTTGACAAAAATGTGCAAGCCTTAGTGGTTTAAAGAAAAATACATGAAAAACTAATTATTTTTGTCACTTTGCAAGATGGATGTCATTTTTTTTGGGGGGGGGGCTTGGTATTAAAACAACATTTGAAGACCGTCTCCCTCACATTGCAAGCTGGGATATGTTCTAGCCCGCCAGGACCCTAAAGGGATTAAGTAGGGAGAGAAAAGGAATGAAAGACAACAGATGCACATCAGCTATCCGACTGTCTCATTGATGTGTCTGAAATCCGATGCAGAATCAGGCCGATGAGCATTTCAAAGGTGAGCCCTGACCTGCCTAAAGAGTGCTGACAAGTGAGTTTCTTATTCCTCTTTGATGAGGATCAACAACTCATCCAGCAAAGTGGATGCATGTGTATGGGTGTGGAGCAGAGGGTGTGAAAGGAAGGCAAGAAGAGAGAGAAAAACTGAATTTTCATCCCAATTAAATAAATGAATCATTGCAGAGCAATAGCTGAGTAGATCAGAACAACACTGCCAACGGGTCTCCCACTGTTCCAGCCAGCAGGCTTCGGCCACCCTTGGAGATTAATCAAATTCATGGAATGTTTGATTTGCATTTCATTAAAGATTTGGGTGGAAAATTAATGGGGAGGCAGTTTGTTTTCAGGGGGCCGACTGCTAAATTTCAAACCCATCTCCGTTTGTGTCCTGCCTTCACTTTGCTATGTCACTCAAATTCCTTTTTTATCATTGCCGACATGGCTTTGGGTTTTTCTCTGGTTGCCCTCTGGGGAATGGGAAAGGGAATCAGTGCAATCCGATGTTTTTCTGGCCTTGGTTTTCTGTTTTTAGGCTGGCTCTGTCTTATATTTGCTTGTGTTCTGTCAATCTTTGGAAATGTGTCGAAAAAGTGGCACATTTCCAACGGCGTACTGTATGTTTTAGTCTTTGCCATGCCTCAAGTTTCTACCAGATGATTGAAAAGAAAACAAATTATTTTAGTTGACACATTCCCATCATGCAATACCCTGTATCATGGTGCTTCTTATGCATGACAAATGAATAAATGAATAGATATGTTGGTATATGATACAGCAAAGCCCGTGCATTTCTACTCTTTTCTAAGAATGCATCCACAATAATACCCATCATTACCGCGGTCTTCCCCACTGTACATGTTTTTATTAGCTGCACGCATGCATTGTCCTGTATACCTAAACAGCTGCCAATTGTGATTTGCACTACGTGAACAGATGGGTAGAATCCTGATCTCTTTTACTGTCAAACTCATCCAATGTTTCAGTGGCTGTGCAAACGCTGTAACATCTGGGTCACATCAAATTTGTGACATCTGTGTCCTTTTGGATGTATGCCCCAGATCTCTGAAACCGCCATTGTCAGGGATATGCATACGCTTAAATGTGCCCTGCTTTATTCTACTGGTGTATCCCTCTAGGTATATATAGTGCATGCACTTTTAAACATTCTATTTTTATTTCATTACAGTCCCGATGTAACTCTCTATTAACCCGAGTGGCTCGGTTTTGAGTAGTTCATTAAGGTGGCATTTTGCAATGCAGACAACATAATGCATCTCCCCTCCCAACGCAAATTACCTTAAATTACAATCAGTGAAAAGGAACAATAGTGCAAAATCATCCCAGTTAAAAGCAATAATTGCTCCTGAGCTGACTTCATGAACATCGCTTACTTGCCGTCCACTTTTCTCTTGCACATTTGGGAGCATTTCAGCATTCTCTTTGTGCCAAGCTGCATTAGTTCAACCATTCGCTGATCAAACAGTTAGGGAGTGTTTTCATTCCAGGCCTTGATCAGAGCTGCCAGTCTTGTTACCCATCTGTAAAAAACAACACATACATGAATGGCATGTCAGGATTTGAAACACTGATCCAGATCATATCAATGGCACGGGTATTGACAATCACTTTCAATGAACCTGCACTGTGTTGTAAACCCATTCACATTTACACACCGGCAATCAATATTATTGAGATGCTTACTGGCCTAGAGCAGTGACATGTCAGGACGTTGGCTCTTGAGTTGCAAATTTTCGTCTCTAAACCTTTTTTTCTGTCAATATTTATGGGTTATCTGGATACGAAATTAACAGACAGAGCAACTGAGGCCAGAATTAAAGTTGCAAATATAACTACCTCCTCCGTGTATTTCATAATACTATCATATTCAAGCTTCTAAAAAGGAAAGCGAGGGGAAAAAAAAATCACTTGAAATCATTTAACACATGAGAATTAGAGCTTAGCTGAATAAGTATAACCATCAGCTGCGGTAGAGACAGATAGAGAAACATGCAACACAATCCACCCTGCCAATAGTAACATTTTGGCACCCGAGTGTATTTGCTTCCACGCTTGAGCAAATCATTCAGATAAAACCAAGAGTTTTGTTAATAACATCTGAAGCTCAGCACCGAGTCAGCTCTAATGCCAAAACAGGATCAAATGAGAAGATTGGAACTGAGCCCATTAAAAATATATTATGATGAGTATGACAAACATGCTCACCTCTGTGTGATTCCATTAACAGATAAACACATCAGTGGCATTTTTCTTCTGTAAATGTGATACATTTGCAAGTGGGCTTCTCACTCTAGTGCCAACCCGTACTACTGCAGTGCAGAGGATGATGTTATTGCATTGATTTCCATAGCTTAACTAATTTTGCTCCTTTATAATTTCAGATGAGAAGAGCCTGAACATTAATGACTATGGATTTCCAGAGTAGAACTTGTCAGGGGTTGACTGTTCATTAACATACTGTATATGGGGGGCAGTGGCGCTACAGATTGAAAATGCACTAACAAAGTGAAATATCAATTTTAAAAGGCAAACTTTGGCACAGTCCATTTCTCGTTTAGGCTAATATATTTTATGCAAACCATCCCTGCATATCTTTTTATCGATCTCGGAAAAAGGAATTATCATAGATATGCAAGGCTCTCACTGCAGGCGGCTCATTTCTGAGACCGGTTGCTTCAAACGGTCCTCTCATGCGGTGACAGCTTGTGGTAGCATTGAAATCATGCATGTGCATATTATACCATCTTATGTGACTTTTCACATGTCCTATGAAATATGATGTGGTGTCTTTTTTAGCTGGATTGCTATCATTAGGTAAGCATTCAGGTATTCACATGTTTCTGTTCAGTGTGTAAATGCACACCTTTTAGAGCGGGACTGCTGTATTGCTGTGTGCATGCTACAAAATGAGACTATGTCAGTTTTAAAATAAAAGCTGAAATCATAAGAAAACATTACACTTAGTTAATACACAGGTTTTACTTGGTCTGGTACGATGTAATTGTGGTGCAAGGGTTGGCAAAGTTGTGCTGTTTTGTATTTGTATATATCATAAAATAACTTTACTTTGCTGATTAACCTGCTTTCTCGTTACAGGCGCTCCCTCACTCTCATTCACTCTCTATGTCTCTGTGACAGAGAGGCTGGGTACATGAAATAAAGTCAAAGTTCGGTACATGAACTCTGTCTAAATAGCAAAATGTGGCAGGGTTTGATTGGGGTCTTATTGGCGGGATATGAGGTCACGTTTCTCCAGAAGCAGTAACAAAACAAAGTAAAGAGTAATGTCATTACTTTAGCTATTGTGTAGCAGGTAAAGCAGGCTAATGTAGTTAGCCTTCCAATGAGTAAAATGTGAGTACTTGCCCAAAAAACTTCCACTCAGCATGGCGCCTGTAAAACAAATCACAGTGGATGGATAAACCAGTGGTTCAACTTCTCATCAACTACACCGATAAGGTGAATTGGGGTAAAATCCATTATCCCTTATTGATTTAATTATTCCCCACAGTTCCCAATTACCAAGGCCTCAAATTAGAAGGTTAAGCTTTGAGCTAATCAGTTAATGCATAGGGCTGCGTCTCAATATATGTAACATGCTGTACATGTCATGCAATAACTTCTGTAAAAGATATCTAAAGGTTTATACAATACAAATAGATCAGAATGAGCATACTTTTGAGATGTCTGCGAGCACAATTTCCCCCTTATGAAACATCATGTAATGGCCTCCTTGCCGGTAATAAATATCCATCCCCTACAGCCTCTCAGCTCATCCAAAAAGGCTACTTGAAATCTGTAGCAAACACTTGAAGCCACTACACCATGCTTACCTCTCTCTACTTAACCAGCAAACCCCTTTCGTTGTGCAATTATGCAACATTCGGGGTTAGGAGTTCACAAAGTCATTAAATGCTTTTCTAATTATTATTGATTGAGCGCCAAAGGATCGATGCAAATCTGGAGCGGCGGTAGAGGCCAAGACGGTGGAAGAGTGAGGTATGGTGCTTTCAAACTTGCCAAAGGGAGAAACCTCCCCCAAAACTGACATGTAGTAAAAAACTACCGCTAAAACTTAAAATAACCAGACAGGACATGCTGTGTGGCACCTTTTTCATTTTCAGATTATCTCGCTGTCTCCAAGAGGATGGGACATAATATGAATTTTCTGCACCAGGCCAGCAAAAAAAGAAAAATTGGATAAAAAAAAAAAAAAAACCCAGACAGTTTGCTGTCCCTGTTTTCTTCTGCCAAATCAAGGCAATGTGAAATGGAGCTCGAATAATCTGCACAAATTCTATCATGGAAAACTTTTCTTTGTGACCTCTGCAGTCTTCATGCCAACCGGGACTTTTTAATAGCTGTGGAGAGTTTATTGCCATTCCTGCGATAAGATAAGCTACGAAATGACATGGGAAAAATTGAATTTGGCACATACTAAGCAGGCAATTTGTGAATGGAGTGTTATCCTTTTTTTTTTTTTCAGAGCACAACCACCCTATGGGAATCAAATGCACTCTGTGGAAGGAAAATATGACTACACATTGAATAATATACACGATTATTAGGTTTAATTAATTGAAGATAGCCTAGATTAATGAAATGGCTTTTGGTAAATGCCCCTTGTGCTTCATGTAATAAAAATAGGACTGAAAAGGAAGCGCCAGTATAAATACTGCTGTCTTTTCATCTCGCAATTTTGTATTCTTCTCAGTTCCAGCACAATGATGTAATTCCTTCCAGATTCCCCTTGTATGCGGCGTGTTTTTCTTCCTCCGTTAGTCTCAATCTGTCAATCAATCAGAGGCATTGTTGGAGCCTAATAACAAACAAAGAACGTGAGGCTCTTCCTTTCATGACCCGTCACTCTGTGAACCACTTTTGCTCCAATTTCGTCAGCGTGCTTGGTTGCAGAAACCCGCCCCGAACACTTCCTTTACTCCTCGTCCTCCTATTCTTTTAGAATTGCATAAAAAAAAAATTACATTAAGTGAAGCATATCTATCTATCGGGACCTGTCACAAAAGAGTCAATGGAAACTCATTAGTCGGATGCATCGGAGGTGAAACTAATTTTAAATTCCAACAAAAGGTGGGCACGTGTGAACGTGCAAGTCTATATTTCTTTGTAACTTTCCATCTGTCTTTCTTTCTGTCTGTGCATATGTTTGTGTCCTCAAACACTTGATGAAAAGCTAAACAGCTTATTAAACCATTACGATAAGATCGGCGTTTTCTTGTTTAAATGCTAATTCATGTGGACGCGATTGTGGTCTCTCTTTGTCTCGAGGTTCTTTGAGTCTGCCCGTCTGTCTCTCTTCCCCTCCGTCTCTCACAAACAATGATTAGTCTTCCTTCGAGCTGCGTCTCCACGGTGCTCATTTGCCACACAACATCAGAGCTATTGAAGACTTTTGCGGGCGTTCGCGGCGAGCGAAGGTTTTCTCATATTCACACAAGAGGGATGAAAGACAATAACGCTCAGAGAAAGATGAATGGACGGCAATAACTTGTGGCAAATCTATGGTGATTTTCCTGCACGGCGGGTGCTTGACATCCGCAAATAAGGCGTCTTTGCTCACATCTCATATGTCGCAGATGACGCCGAGGCAATATACGGTTCAGTGTGAATGCTACATGTGGCTGCAGGCTGCCATCAAGATCACAGACAAAGCCACATTACCATAAGAAGCTTATATTGTTGTCTGTGAGGTTTATGTGCCTTGTTTTGATATCATTGTTGGTAAGTGCTCGCTGATGTGCTGCTTTTGTATTGCACTGCTGAGAATAGCTGCCAATCAAGCAGAGGATTGGATTTTGGAGGTTTGCATTCTATCTCGTGCAGGGTTCAACCTCCAGCAGAGCTGTTTGGGTTTAACCTCTTGTCCCTGTAGACTAGAAAATTTGCATAATGCAAACTCACTGCCAATGAGCCCCAACTCAGAAAAGTAAATCTTTCCATACGACAGCACTTTTTCAGAACCCCATATCCGCTTCAAAAGAAGTGGTCTATGATATTTCCGTCAACAACAAACAGGTGTGCTACCACAGCTTCAAGCCAGAGTAGAACCTGGAGTGGTTCCCCCACTGGTGCCATTGGGCAACCTTATAACCAGGCCTATTTCAGAGCATTCAGAAGCCAGCATGTGGTGGTTTGCTGATGCCAGTTCTTTTTCAGTTGCTTGGCACCAAAGTTTGGCATTGCAACTTGCTACTTTGTCGAGGCCCCAGTTAGATTATACGCAAATACAGCCTCTTCTCGTCTTGGGTAGTTACCCATCCATATGATCCAGAGGCTCTGCCTGTATTGACAGTGCTGATGCCATGACAGATGGTGCACACAGTTACATACAATCTGGGATGTCGCCATTGCAAAAACACACACCTAGCATTATACCATGCCGATTGGTCTAAACCACTGTGGTTTGCTTGGAGCTTGGAGGCTGGCATGATGGATTACCGTGTATTATACAAAATCACAAGATAAACATGAGAAAAATGCCACTTTTAGTGAACTTAAAGGGTTGGATCTATGCATTTCGACTACAATCCTGACAGATATCTCATTTGCATTATCTTATGATGAGGCTATATTGAATATTTAAACACGTGGCAGAAAGCAGTAGAAGATGTCCAAGGAAAAAAAAACAATGCACACTGAGTTATAAGTCGATTTCAAGTATTGTCTGTCTGAAACCTTTCAGTTACACACTGCACAACTTATAAAGCAGCATCAGACATTTGGCTCCTTCCAGGCTGGACTTGTGTGTGGCGTGCTCCTATGGGATATTTGCTCCAATTGGGAGTGTGGTGTCAGTAACAATAAAACATAGCTTCCCTCAGGATGATTGTGCAGTAAAGCAGCAATACTTTATCCATGATTCTGATGGAGGCCTTCCTGCGAGACTGCAGTCGCCTTTCTTCTCGTGCACCACTTAGTCCATTTCAGAATGTCAAGGGAATGTGTTTCCTCTCAGTCCCAGAAGCACATGAACACAGATAGCGGGTCGTAATCCACTTGCCATCGCCTGTGATTGATTGTTTGCACAGCTGTGTGACACCCAGTAGCTGGCTCTCCCTTCAAGGCCCACAGGACACTTGGCATGGGGACATCTCAGACACATCAGAGCATGGCTGTGGAAAAATTCTGCCAAATGCGATGTCTGGTCAGAGCAAATTAACATATTTTTAAAAGCTCCTTTCTGAGAATGCTACAGGAACTTTATTTGAAGTTCACTCCTTGATCTTCAAAAGCGATTTCAAGGCAAACACTTCTGAAATCTTTAATTACTTTCATATTATGAGTTTCACTGTCATACTTCTAATTTTGTGCCCTTTGGATTTTTTTTTGTAATAGTTAGAGAACTTGCCAAAATATTCAGATTATTTCACAGTGGCCTGAAATACCTCTTCTTTTTGTGAGGATGGATGAGATCAAACTTCACGAGCAGACGTCCTCATAAAAGGATACAAGGATGCAAACCGCTGGGTGACCGTTTCTGCCTGAGCAGCTTTTGCTTACATTTACCAATTTCCTTCATGAATATGGAAGCACTTTGTAGTACCCTTGTTTTATTCGTGGCCTTTTCCTGACCCACAGTGCATCCCGCTGATGCTCGGAAAACCTGAACACAAGGGTCAAACCATAGGGGTACGGACACACACTCCCCTGTGGGGGATATCACACCGCACCTGTATGTTCAAAAATGACATCGACTTCACAAGGTGGATTGCGATATAGGCAGCGAGTGAATATTCATTATGTTTGCAGGCAGAGTGCAAACCATAAAGGGTTTTATTAAACCGTCATTTTCAAGATGTCATATAGTGTCGCTGTCCGATGGAAACCAGGTACGTCTGGAGGATGGGGGAAAAAAAAGCTAGGAAACTATTTTATAAAATAAACCTCAAACACTGCAATGAGACACGTTTAGCACCAGAAATGATAGAAAAATGAAGTGATCAGTGAATGGTTTAATATTTTAAATGGATTTGGGTGCAAAAGTAGATTTCTGATGGTGGTTTTTTGAGGCTCCATTCTCCTCATCTCCACCTCATTTGGTAAACTATCAATAGCAAGGCTGTCCTGCATGTTACCACATAGCACATTCACTATTTTAATTTGAAATCTGCATAATCCAGATTAACGGCAATCCAACACTGACATGAGTGCGTCAGTCTGACTTATTCCAGAGAGATCCCATAGCTTTTTTGCCGTTCCTTGGCTAAAAACTTGTCCAAAGCTATCCTCCTTCTGTCTATCCTACGTACACAATGCAACAAAACGTCTTTTTAATGGTCAATAAGAATCTACATTCTGACTGTAAATGGAAGATAATATGTACATTCTATATGTGGCCGCTTCCCCAGCCCAAATTATTTCATTATATTTATTTTGACCATCTGAACATCCACAGCTTGGATGTCAGCACCATAATCAGTTTTATGGATGAAACCCTCTGTGATAAGGACTTGAGAATTCCAAATATCCTCGAAAACCTCGACTGAAAACAGATTGCAACGGATTTATAGAATGAAACAACGGAACATAATTCTAGTAACTAAATTATAGATATCTTTAGATTCATTCTGATGCACCATTCCTTTAAAAGAAAACAACAACAACAAAAAGTTACTTTCTTTTAAGGTGATGAACTTCCCTCCCCTAGAATATATAATTAGCTCCTTTTATTTGCAGCCACATTCAAAGTTTTATCTCTAATGTTTAAATAATGAATGAATACAGAAGAAATAAATTAATCCACTGAATGACCGCAGGGGACAAATAATTGCCATTTAAATGTTTTCAGAGTGGATATAGGCTATAATCATGTGAGGCCAAAGCTATTATTACCTGGATGTTTCAGCTCATACGTGGAGAATAATTGTGCATGATTGTCTTGACAGCGTTTGTTAATGGTAACATCTTCATGATCTTCAATATTTATGTTATTTAATGTATCGCAGGCTTTCTTGAGCTGTTATTAAGCGTAACATATGTGACAATATTTTGACATGTTGTGGGAAAAGTAGTTCAAACCTGCCCGGGACTGTTGGTAAGTTCTATCTTTTTCTACGTCATATTTTTCTGAAATGGAAATGCAGACTTTAATTACAGGAATTGGATGAATTCCAATGTGTCAAGCTAAAAATGTATTCCTCTGAGGCATCTCTGTCTGGCATTCAAGTCACGTAACGATGACGTGTTGCTATTTTTGGAGAGTTTTCATCTGTGAAACATCTGTAGCACTTTTGTGATACGCTTTTTTCAAAAAAGTGTGATAGTCCATCTAAGCTTCACCGAGCTGGACGACTTCATTAATTCTCCTCCCTGCTGCATCCGAACGTCCGCCAAACTAAATGGCAAAAATTCATCATTTTTCAGTGCGTTCCGAAATGACCCATTTGAGCATTTTCTCACCTGACGCCACGGTTCTGTCAGCAGGATGACATTTGTAAAGGTTTTTGAAGGCAATTAGTATTATGAACATTATTCATATGACTGTTTTATGATCTGCCACCACTGTGGTTAAGCTTAGGTAAGGTTAATGTTCCTAAAACTAATGGTTAAGGCTTGGTACCCACCAGTGACATTTAAATTTGATCACTTTAAGCCAGCAAAATTAAATAAATAAACAAATACGATGAATGATTCAGCATTCTCCACCAGAATTGTATTCCTGGCAGCTGCCAGAGGGCTTTGAATCATCATTGAGATCTTCGTGTTGGGAAATGAAACAGCAATGTTTTATTTTTTATGGGGTTGTAATTTTCCAAATTTACTTGTTAATTCCCCGGGAAAAGAACAATGTAATCTGGTACTAATTATTGGAGAAATGGAGACAAAGTTATTTCAGTTAGAGTTAATTGCGTCAAGTCATAAGCAGTGGTTGATTTGCAGAGTACTGCTCCATTTAGATCCAATTTTCAGAAAATGTAACAGTTCACTGAATCAATAATGTTCATATAAATATGAAAAATCCAAATAAATAACTGACTTTTTGGTGCTAGGTGGATTTGGGAGGCTAATAAATAACTGACTTTTTGGTGCTAGGTGGATTTGGGAGGCTTAAAACCTCAATATTTTTTAAAACTAAACTAAAACTTTCACCAGTTTATTTACTTATCTGACAACCCGACACCCTAACTACATGGTTATATAGCTCTAAAAAACTACGTCCAACGTAGAATGGATACTGTGCATGTGTGGTCACCCATATGTGTCTGAAGAGCTGTATTATAGCTCAGAATACGAGTGCTACAAAAACGGCAACTGCAATGGCACCCATCTGTCAATCAAATCACGCTGTGATTATGCATCACTTAAGCCTTAATATAATTTAAATAAGTTATATAAAAATTCATACTCAGTCCAGTTGTCATGAACAAGGAAATTAATTAGCTATTTTACATTTTAATATGTGTGCTTATGGAGATTAACATGTTCTGTACCCAGCCTCAAGTGGCCATTCGAGAAACTGCAGTCTTTGACACTTCCACATTGGCTTGGAGGCTGCTGCCTGATCCGGACAAAGTCGAAATTTATGAAAGCAGGAGGTCGGGCAAAGTTTGTTTTGCATGGAAAACTAAGCATGAAACCTCAATCTGGATTCAAGCACAAGATGTATAATCCCCCCCCCCCTTTTTTTTAGATGCATTAGCATGTGCCATCATGTCTAATTGCACAGTGATGTATTAATGAGAAAACCCCGCTTATTGCACATTGTTACATTTGCATTTTGAAAGTTCACCTCGCTCGCAGAAACCGGAACGTGCAACAATGAAACATGACCAATCAAGACCCCCTAGAAGGGGTACTCATTGTGAATAAATCACACGCAGTGATGACAACCAGCAACTGAAGTATAATTTGGTATCAAGTCTATAATGATGGTGAGTGTAAGCAATCCTCTATAATAGTGGTGCCACATCAATATCTTCAAATGATTTCTATTGTCTCTCTTCCCTGTGGTATAATTCAAACCATTCTGTACTCGTTGTCTCATCTGTGAACCCAGCAATGGAAATCAATAGTTTTTCACAAGATAACAAAGGATGTTGTACGTCAACCCCTCAAGATGAATTCAATCAACAGCTGTGTCTCTCATTATACTGGAACAAGACTGGTATATTTTTTTTGTTGGCATGTGTCAGACCTTTCGGCGCACAAAAAAAAAGGCTTACTTCTTTGCAGAGTGTGTTTTCAGAGACCTGAGAAATTGGGACAGTTTGAGTATAAATTTTGTTCGAGAAGCCAGTTTGTTCCCAGGAAGGTCACCTGTTTGAATTCACAGATCTGCCGAGGTACTGGTGGGCAGGGAAAGTGAATGACCAACATCCTCCGGAGAGGAAGAAAGGAAGACAAAGTTTGAGAAGGAGATAGATAGATATAAATGACCTCGGCCTCTGGAACTAAATGTCCCCGTACATCTAAAAGCCTATTAGAAGTTTCTTCCTCCTTTTCTTTCAGCTGCATATCCACCTTGCTGTGGCTATCAAGAAATGAATGCAGCGAGGAGTGGACAGCCCTGTCTCTCCTTGGGGAAATAAACTAAGCAATTCGTGACTGGGGTGTATCCACATTTGCCTCGATGCTAGATGACAGGTTTTCCTCAAGAGATCATAGATATGACTCCTGTCCATTATTGGAGACAATATATAGATTCAGGATTCCTTAGTAGATTGTTGAAAGTAAAGCTTCAGGGAATCAACCACAGGATCTGTTTTTTTTTTATCTCAGACTATTGAATTTCAGCTGCTGCTTCACCCATCTGTATTGGCATGCATAATTGCAGTGTTATTTGTTGCCAATAGGCAATACAAGTCAAGAAAAATTGCGTTAGACTGCATGAAAACAACACATTCAATTGTGCATTCAAGGCAAAGCTGGGATTGCAGGCAAGATACTGCCATTTTATGATGAACAGATACATACAGTGCACTTATTCAGAACATATGAAAACTTCTTTTGACTGATTTCCAACCCAGTGAAATTTAACATTCACTTTAATGCTTCTAGCACTCCTCGTACAGTGTATTGCATGTTTAATTCTGTTTTAATGAAGCTGAAGGGGGAAAGTACATTAAAAAGCTTCACATATTGCTATCTCCAAATGTAAAATTTAAGCTTTGAGCTGACAGTTTATTGTATTTTAATAATTATTTCTTCATCACCATTAATTGTTTCACTAATTGTCAAGCAGGATTTATTAAGAATTGTCCTTGAGGATGAATCTGACACCATCAGTGAAGTAGGGACCAGAGAACAGTTGGATGGTCCAAATATACCAACGATAAATGGGCCCTATCCAAAATGTGGTTGACCCCGAACAGACCCAAATAGAGAGGTGACAGCAACACTGGCAGCAATATGAAGCACCACCAATTAATGAGCAGCTGTGGTCGGAAAGTCCTCCAAATTAAACGACGAAACATGTTTTTTTTATTGCCCTACAGAGCAACACATAACACATTTCCTCATGTGTGGCCACAGTGTCTACCAAAACCTTCACAGTTTCACAATCCTCTAGTTAAATATACAGAAAGAATAATCTTATTTTTATTATCTGCGGGCAGCAGAAACAAGTACTGAACACTGGGTATTGACTTATCACCTTATAAGCAGATGTGGTGAACTTTACAGCTAACAAGCAGTCATGGAGCAACAATATCTTTCATTGGAGTGGTGTTTCTAACCACCTGATTAATATAAGTCCAATATTGATTTTCTTTTTTTCAGTCTCTACCAACTCCTGAGGGAAATATCTAGTGCTAAATGCTCAACTATCCTCTCCAGCTAGTCACTAACTGGGTCTGTCTGCTGTTTTTAAGTATTATACAGCTTTTTTTTCCCCCCTCTTCTACTGAAAGCCGAAAATGATGCTACATGCATGAAAGCAGAGAGTGGGAGTGAACCAAAATGGTAATGTCGTGACCTTCACAGTGAAATAATGACCTGAAACTCGCTGGTTTTGGATGTTTAAGGTTATGGAGGGATGTTCTAGTTAAAAAAAACTGCATGAACAGGGAGCAAACATTGATCTCCTATGTCATCATGTCCTTCAAAAAGTTATTTTTAAAAACAAAAGACTATGAAAGTTTGAAAGCAACCACACCTAGACCAGTTTTAATTTTATTTTTTTGTGGGAGGGGGGTACAGTTTTGGATTGGGTCTTGGGTACCATAACAAAGGGGGTTCTAACCTTCCGACCAAAGTTTACCAAGCACGTTCCTTGCGGGATTCTCGACACTTTCTTGCAGTCTTTTTTGGCACAACAACAAAGCGGCAAAAGCTGTACAACAACAACAACACACTTACACCGGCTCTACTTTAAGATTCCACCACGGTTCATAGTTCATAAAATCGCCTCAGGCCGTGTTCTTGAGGGCACTTGTCATGCTGCGTCATGCGCCTTCAGCCCTGTCAGACGCTGATGCACATGTTCATCAGAAATGCAGACAAGGCACTTTGATCACAGACTAGTGGGACCTGGAGAGCCGGTGCACAGGTGTTCGCTACCTTGACAATGTCATTGCCTCTTTCCCATCTGGTTCTACTGTAACATCCATATGCATGGTGTTTTCAAGACTGCCATCTCGCTACACCTCACCCCTTCACCCTCCACCTCCCCCTCTTGTCACAGAGATAGGCACAGGCTTCTATCTCAAGAGCACCTTTATATACCCTTGTAGTGTCTTCCACAGCTCCACGATAATGCTCTTAGTTTTTTATTTGTTCAAGAGCTGTGTGTGGAATATTATCTGAAGTTTTGGGGAAAGTGCAAGCTCAAGCAATGTAGGAAACATTGCAGCGAGAGGTAGCACTTATTAAAATATAGACTGCGCATGCAGAAAAAGGTGTAATCATGTCAATTCACTGGGCACATTTCATGTTTGGTTGTTGCGTTGAGGGACACGGCTTCAAATCATCCAAAAATAGATTTATCACTGCAGCACAGTACAGCTCAGTTGTAATTTGAACAAGCGTCTTCTTCAGCTGAATAGCACTGTAACAGACTGTGGTGTTGATGTCATCCAGAGACAAACCCCGGAGCTGCTCCACAGACAGTGAATAATGAAACGACTGCTATGACTCTGACGGCAGACATGGTGATTTTTACTGGTGTATGCGCACATATTCTGATACGCAGCTGGAAGCCTGACGTTCCCATAAAACCCCATTCTATGAGCAGCCGGAGCGGGTCAATAATTCACCCACAATGGGCCGTCTCCTGAAAGTATCCCCTGATGACATCATCAGCTCAGGTTTTAATGCATGACTTCCAGCATAGAGAGACATCTGTTGGTTTTCAGATGTTAACTTTATAGTGTGCAGTCCTTACATGCTTACATGGAGCTCGAGGGGGCAGTTTCCCTGTTCTTATGTTAATACTTTAAATGAAATAATGACACCTTGGTAATCTAACAGCGTTCTGAGTGGTTTTGAGTTAGTGAGCTTCAAAGTTTTTGCATTCCAAGTCTCAAAAATGATGATGTGGGAAAGTCTCTTTCATATATACATTGCAGCAATCACCACTGGAGGTAATTGTCAATGGTTTGTCAATCATGCACCTACCCCTGTTCCAGACACACCTTTAGTCTGAAACCAAGATGGTGCAGGCTACAATGAAATGGTGAAACAGTCCTGTTTGAGCTGTTTGGCATCCATCGTCTTTGTTTTTTGATTTGGGTTGCTCTTTCGCAAACCTACCCTACACCCTAGGAGTACCTTGGAGATTTCTTGCTGCAGCAGCATATCTAACCCTGACTGACTTGACGAAAACAGACCTAATTGGCACCCCCAAGCACCCGACGAACCGTTACGACACACATTCGTGTACAGACACCCTAAATGCTCTCACAACTCACAAAAAAACCCCTGATAGAACCACACGAGTTTGACTTTGGAGATAGAACCTTTTGTTTTCCGAAAAGAAAGTCCAAAAATGCGTCCAACTCACATACTTTTAATAGGTTGTCACAAAATAGGAAGTTTCTAATACAATAATGTCCAATAGAAGCTCCAAGGTGAGTGTAAATATATAAAATACAAAGTCTCTACACACAATAAAAAGTAACTTTTAAGCATTTTTAGAATCGTGGAGTGCAACAAATGAGGCAAGCATATATCATCGTCATTTTGTTACATGATAAAATATGTTGTCTAAAAAGACAAATAGTACCCCCCTGAACTCTGGCAGCGTTATTTGTTAATCCAGGTAAAGTTGTTTCTTTCTAGCACACTCAAATAAGCAGTTCTTGAACAAAATAAATCGCTCTGACACACGGCTGCATCATCAAACATTTGGGACCAGAACTGCTGGGCTTTTCACTGCTTCACCAGGTAGCTGTCTGAGCAATAAGCAGCATCTAGTTTGGTTTGTTGCAGAGTAGAGCTACAGTACAAGTGGGAGAAAACAATATAACTCTCCAGAGACATAATACATCAAGGTTGTTTCTCAAAACTGCAATTGTTGTGCGTCTTGGACACGATGCCAAGTGGAGTCAAAAGCAGTAACAATGAACACTCAGCGGCGACCTTAGAGAACACAGAGTCACAGACTTATTGTACTAACTTGGATGTAAGTCCAAGTAATTAATTTTATATTTTTGTGCCTCTGGTGAAAAATAAATTACAGAATGAAACAGTTTAGACTTGTTTTGCTGCGGCATAATCCAATTTTCTTAGTGCGGTGTTATTTATTTGTAATGTTTATTAGTTTTAATATTCAAGAGAATAAATCAAACTGAGAAGTAAAAGAGCTTCTCTTTGAATGTGTTCCAGCAGTAAAAATCCTTTGGCATTGAAACTGAAGTAACTGTGATTCTTCCATTATCCACCAGACTCACATTTGGTTATATAGACCCAACAAGTTGTGAAAATGTAATTAGAACACCTAGCTATTAATATGAAGCAGTTGGAGGCTGGTGGCTGATTATTCATTACCTCTTGTCTACACACTCGCACAGCTGCCCGAGCAGTGTGTCGCTGTCATGGTCGCCCCATCTGTTTGGTGCTGGTGGTTAAAGTAAACCAATAAATGAATGAGAGTGGGGAAACGAGGAAGGGCTTTCAGAAAGAAAGGAATAAAGAGAGAGGCTGGGGGGAAAAATGCTTTGAGATTTGCACTGAGATTTTTTGGAAACCGTGTGCCAAGGCTTAAAATGTGGCTCTCTTTTTTTGAGGGTCACCGCGAGTCGTGATCGCTAGAAGGTTTTCTCTTAAGGACAGATTTTGGAGCAGGACAAAATTTACTATATATTTAGCAGCAGAAGGGGAAGGGGCAATTTACACTGTTCTGCTTTTAAATATGCTATTTTCAGTGCTCTGTTGCTATCTCAATTAATCAGACTGAATTTTGCTTTTCAGAAATTAATGAGCTTTCATCATTAGGTTTTGATTGAGTAATTAATTTCATTGAGTACATCTGACAGCTTTATGTCATGCACGGTAAAACTTGAAATTACATGTTAATGCCTACAGACTAAAAAAAAAAAAAATTAAAGATAACATTGATGACTTTGAGATAATGGCACACTATCTGATTTATTGAGCAGAAAAAGACGCATCACGCATTTCTAAGACAAATATAAGGTCAATTCAGAAACGTATCCTGCTGCCTTACTAAACCAGCGATGAAGAAATGTCATGTGCTGTGCCAGCTTGCGAATCCAAGTGTTGTGTACTCACTATCTTGGTGGGTTGCCCAGCAGATTGGCATGATAGATAGAAATGGATATAAATGGATGGGCAGGGCTAAGCAGGAAAATACAAGACATGACATTAGCACGTGTATTCGAGCGTTTCCTGCTCCAAATTGAAACATATTTTACGTTTCAGCTGGCCTGTTATGATGTCGGCTGCGCCAACATTTAAATATTTGGACATCTTCATTGCTACCTCGAGAACAGAGATGGAGATGGTAAGAATATTCGCTGTGGGGGCGGTCGGTAGCGTAGTGGGTTGAGCGGCCGCCCCATGTGTGGAGGGTACAGTCCTCGCTGCAGCTGGCCCCGGTTCGAATCCCGCATCGGACGGCCATTTACTGCGTGTCACTCCCCCTCTTTCTGCTTCCTGTCTATCTTCAGCAGTCCTATCATTAAAGGCATAAAAGGCCAAAAAATTATCTTAAAAAAAAAAAAAAGAATATTTGCCGTGATTGTCTTGAAAAGGCAAATGAGTGCATGCATCTCACTGGGAACTGTATACTACATGCATGAGCACTAATATGTGGTGCAAAAATCACCTCTCATGACCTGATCTCTCTCTGACTTCCCTACCTCACAGTCTCAAGTCAAAAACCATCTTCTTAAGATGCCGATATTTAAAAATATTGAAGAAAATTGCACAGTAATGCCTAAAACAGGTGGACTTTTTCTTTTTTTTAGGTGTGGATTGACACCATGTGTGGATATTCACAGTGTGACAGAAGGATGCAGCGTGTAAGATTGGCTGAAAATACACTACACTGCCCAATGTCCGGTGACATGTCACCCAGTCTAACACAGTGTGGCTTACTGATGTATTTTTCCATAACACAGAGGAATACAATACATCCAGATTTCACACACACACTGTGTTGTTGATAGGTTATAGATATTTCCATTGGAAGTTGCACTTCTGCCTGAGATGCTGAGGTGTGAACTTATATATGTGCTCACCTTAAATTTAATCCAAGAATAGAAACGTAGAGAATCACACACACTCGCCTTTTTGCCTCAAGGGTCAACCCAGCTTACACAATGCACTCATTTACAGTACCACATTTTAGATGTGTCGTACCCGGCGATGTCATTTGGAGCTACTGTGTGAAGGTAATAACAAGCAAGATGAATATCGCATTTGCATCTACCTCCTTGTAGTTAAAAGGTTATCTGGAAAGGAGTTAAAAAGGTAGAACACAATGGGAAAATGACCTGCTTTGGCAGTGCAATGTCACAGTGGGCGCATAAGAAAATATAATGGTTCATATCTTCGGATTACGGATGCCAAAACTGAGAGAAGCTGTTTTGTTTTTTTTCTCCCTTCGTGCTCTTTTACATCACACTCTTTCATTTTTAATTAATCTCCAGGTTTAAGCTTGGGAAGACTCACAAACCAATTAAATACAGTCGCTCCTCTGCCTCGAGTTGTTCATCAACTCAGTACCTCAAATACAGCGCCTGTAAGAAGCAGTGTGTGGGTTTATGTGTGTGTAACTGTGCGCATGTAGCTCTACTTCAACCTCTTGGAACCTTCAAAGGAATAAAATACACGAAAATCCATCCTTAAAAATTCCTCATCCGCTGTGGAGGGGATGAGATACTGGCACTGTTCCATAAGAGGAAAGGCCAGATATGATCGCCTAAAAGCAGCGAATTTTCGAGAGCCTCTATCGTTTTAATCCATCACGCTACATGATTTCTAATTCTGTTGACTAGCGACTGAGGTCAGCATCACAGGATGACGCACTTTACATAATAGTGTTGATTTACCTAATGGGTCTTGGAGAGAATCGAAATGTTGACCTTTATGAGTTTCGAGGAAAATGACTGCATGCAATTTAGGTCTTACTTAGCACTCAGGCCACCACAATCTGTCATGCTTGCTATGCTAGTGTGGCGCTCGTGTTGGTCAGTTGTCAGTTTTGATCTAGACTGAAATCTCTGAGCAAAAGGACTAGCATCTTTGGTGATCCTGTGACAGATCGTCTCATACCACCATGAGGTTGATATTTTTAGTTTTGAGCAAAATATCCTGAAATTTGGTCGAGATGTTCCCCAAAGGATGAATCAGAGTAAATTTGTTTAACCTGACTTGTCCTCTGACCTGGTTGACATTCATGTGCCACTCAGGATGAACTGTAATAGTATAATAATAGAAATATGGGCGTTGTATCTGTTGCGGCATCCACGGGTTTCTGAAGAGTGGTGGCTCTGGTCGTCGCCTCCACCAGCTCCGGCTAATCCAAGATAGGCAAAGACGTGGACCTGAGGTGGGCTAAATGAAGCCTGGTTGCTCAAGCCAGCCACATGTCACCCCTTAATTATGCCTAATTATATTAAGGCCTTAATATAATTTAAACCGTTTCACAGCTACAGAGGTTGTTGCTTGAGTAAAACTAATGACATTCCTGTAATCCTAAACAGAATTTTTATCACTCGTTACCGAATTTTTGCATGTTAAGCTGAAATAATTGAAAATGTGCATGCTGCACATACATGCATATGTACACACATTCAAGTTAAATAAATGAATAAATAACAGAATCACGTAGTAACTTATTTAAATGTAACTTGTGATTAATCTTTATGCCGCGGCCCAGCCACTTTGCTGACCCATTTTTATGCTCCCGCGCTCACGATATGCTTCATAAGTTAGCGAAATTGCTTTAAAAATTAATAACTCATCATTATGTATTTAAGGTAACACAATTAAACATCTTGTTATTTTCATCTTCCAAATGCAGTGTGCTATTTTCTTACCCTGGTGCTCTCTGACACATTCAGGGTTCCCTTAAGGAGGAGATATTAAAACAGGTCTAATAACCTTTAATGGAGTGTAAGTGGGACAACAAAGACATCATATCTGACACACTAACGAGAAATAAATAGCATGCTATGCTTAAGAAGGGAAGGAAGCCCTTTTGTGATTGTGGTAAATCTCCAACAGCGATACTGTAGCAGAAACATGCATGCCCTAAAAACGTGGTCACACATTTTGACGTCAACTGCATTTGATGGCTAGCTGACAGCTTTCAACTTGCGCCCAAGCGTCACCCAGCTTTTTTTTTCCCCTCTCCCATTGTCAGAAAATATCTCGTCTCCTCTCGACTCAGTGTTGGGGAGCTTGCAGCTTCTTGGTTGAGGGCTGTGATGGGATTTGGGGAATAACTGCTACTCCAGATTAAGGATGGAGATGAGGATGACTAGTGACTGACAAAACAGACTTCTGGGAAGGCTTAGTTACTATACAGTAGCAAGGTCACCCAGTGGTGAAGGAAAAAAAAGAGTATGCAGTAGCTGTGCAGACGAGCTGCCGGTTGCGATGGAGGTGTTGCTGGTGGTGAGAGGCAGGTTAGGGCATCGCCTCCAGACTTGAGAGGTATGTGGTCTCATTTGCTCTAACAAAATCAAACAAACAACCCTTTCTCCTGTCTTATTAAATCCCTTTTTTTTTGCAAATACTTCTTTATTATTTAGCTAGAAGAGGGAAATTAATTGTATATAGCTTATAAGGAGCACCTGCTCAGAGCGCACACAAACACACATACTGTGTAGGAGAATGCCCACTGTATCCCTCCAATGGTTTACATAACTGAAATGATGTGCTTCAGCTCTTCGCTGCTTATCACCATGAGCCACACTTTATTGCCAGGGCCACCTCAAAGAAAATTAAATGCAGCCTCATCCGTTTGATACCCCCCCCCCGAGCATATTTTGTGAGCTTCTATTGCTGCTGAGATATTGTTGAGCTGTTGTATTTTCCTCAAACA
>NC_040029.1:4333286-4449343 GCF_000972845.2 Larimichthys crocea | reverse complement strand
TTTTTTTTGCAAATACTTCTTTATTATTTAGCTAGAAGAGGGAAATTAATTGTATATAGCTTATAAGGAGCACCTGCTCAGAGCGCACACAAACACACATACTGTGTAGGAGAATGCCCACTGTATCCCTCCAATGGTTTACATAACTGAAATGATGTGCTTCAGCTCTTCGCTGCTTATCACCATGAGCCACACTTTATTGCCAGGGCCACCTCAAAGAAAATTAAATGCAGCCTCATCCGTTTGATACCCCCCCCGAGCACATTTTGTGAGCTTCTATTGCTGCTGAGATATTGTTGAGCTGTTGTATTTTCCTCAAACACCCCCCCCCCCCCCGAAGATCCAGCTAAACGCCATATTTTCTCTCTCTGTCTTCTTTTTTCGCACACAATCACAATGGCTCACATTAGCTTCTGACTCCTTTCTACGCCCTAACAATGTCCTCCTAGGTGGGAAAAACAATGAACAATAAAAGCGGACTGGATATTTTTTCTACTCTACTCTATTTTATTCTATTCGGCTTAGTTTAACTTATATATTTCACTAGAGAGACGCAGCATCAACTTTGAATCTCATAAAGCCCTAAATCATTATGTTACACAACAAGATTTAATGCCCCACAAATTAGTCCCGGTAAGCCTTTTTGCTGTAGACCATGAGCTATGGTCCTTCCTGCGCACAAAATATAAAACCAATTAATAACATATTGGGAAATAGATGACTTTTTCTATTCAAATAGGTATTTTTAATGCCTGTTTGGCCTTTGCACTAATGATGCTCGCCAAAGAACCTGGTAATGAAGTTTTTACTCCTCTCAGAGATAGGAACGAAATGTTAAAGTGAAACGAGGGGATATTAATGGGAGCTCGTTCAGAGGAGTTGAAGCACTCGGCCAATCTGCCGCATCAAAATATCCTCAGACGCTTGAAGTTCTGCCATGTGCACCTTGGCCTGGAACCTTTGCTACTGTATGCACGGGCAACACATGCAGGACTTATGTAATGCTTGTGTATAAATAGAGGGGCTGTTGTGGGAGTAGTTGCGACTTCCCGTCTCCCATTACAGTAATTGAAAAGTACTTCTTTTGTGGCTACAGCTCCACTGCAAACAATGATGGCTTTAAATAATATGTGCTAATTTTCCTGTACCTTGATGAGACCCAAGACCAGAGTGTATCAAGACAAATATATAAGACTTTTAGGTCAAAAATAAGACCAAGACCAGGCAGTATATAGCCTACTTTGGTAGTTAATGTGGGTAATGTACCCTCAGTCTCTTTGGGTGAGGCCGAGTTTACATTCTGCTGTGTGTTTGGATGCTGTTTTGTCGATGAACTCTTTGTAGTTTAGGAAGCCAAATTTTATTATGGGAGATTTGGCTGAGAAAGATTTGGCCTCGTAGACAGCCACAGCTTGTTCTCCTGTCTCCAATCATTCACTTTCTTGGAGCCTGTGTGAAGGGGAGGGAGGGTGGCAGGAAGAAGGTGGACGGCGGGGGTGTGACAGCTGTTAACAGGAACAAAAAATTTCAGTTATTGGTTGCATCCGAAGCCGGATGTTCGACATCCGATCACAATGGTGACGTCAACGAATAAATCAGACGATTTAGCGATATGCCTGCAGCTGTGGTATTGACCGGATTTGTCTGAGACCTTCAAAAAGTGGTCTTAAGACCTGCCTCAAGTGCTGCAGCACGCAAACTAATGTAAGACATACTGCACATGCATTCAGGTTGTCTTGGTAATAGAAATAAGTGAACTCTGAAGATCAGTTGATCAATTGCTGATGTGTTTAGTAACACTATATGCCCCATAAGGTACAATATTAATTGGAATGAAGTAGGGCTTAAGACACAACCTTGTCTTTATAAATAGTGTTTATATAGTACTAATTTGCTTTCCCAATTATATTATAATTGCCTGCATGATGTTCACACACAATGGATGTTTTGTGCTCATCTTACACATCTCACATGCTGTAGCGAGGCTACATGAGTGGATGGTAGGCGTAAAAAGGCTCAAGACTAGTGAGAGTCTAAATATAGCCATACGATTAATAAGGCTATCGTGGATGCCAGTGTGTGTTTCATTGCAGAAAATGTGACTGAAAGCGGAAACAAATTGTCGGTGAACATTTTACTGATGCGTTTAATAGCGACATAAATAAGCAACAACTCCTAATTATGCCAATACAAAAGCTTCCTGTTGCAAATTAATTGTTAATAAACACAATTTCTGCAAGGCAGGGTCATAAGGGGACACTTGTTTTCATCTTGTACAGTAGATGAAGTTACAATTTGAATACCTTAATTATTTCAGTTTTGGTGGCGTTGATACGGTGCATATTCCGTGTTGGTCTTGAAAAAGATTAACAAACAACACTTTTTAAGCCTTTTTGTTTTTGTAAAAGAAAACATGTAAGCATCCATTGCCTTGACTAGCAGTCGTGCATGTCACGGTTCCTCCTGCAGACCCATTATTTTGCGCTTTGCTTTGCTAATTAATAAATATTCATCGTGAGAACCGAGCTCAACATTTTAGCAAATCTGCAATTACCTGTGAATGTTATGGCCTTGTAATTATGTCACTGGCTGTCATTATTGTTATATTACATATCACATCAAAGCTGTGATTACAAATCCTTTATTCTCTGTCCAGCGCGGCCACCTCTTTTCACAGCACACCGTATACTTCAGCTACACAAATGCAGACCGTATGATTGAACACAGCCATTTCCAGTTTTCAATATATCTGGTTTTCAAGCAAAAACCCTGAAGTAAGTTGTTCACACTTTTTCCCTCTAAAGGTTTTCTTTAAGGGAATAATGATGCAAGCACCTTGGAAATTAATGCAACTTCACATATTTCATTCCAAAGTTTAAAGCTCAATGAAAAAGACTGCCAAGTGCCAGGACACAGCGATGTAAATTCATGTTGGGTTTGTGCTTTTTTAACATTATTACTCGATACTGATTTAGAAACTTGCACCAAACCTTGGCATCTGTTAAATGGCAATACAGTGCTGGGATCAGGAATGCACAGCAATAAAGATCAACGGATTTCTCAGCAAAAAGCACCTGCACACACTTTTGACTAAGATTGGAAGTCAATTCCAGAATACCTCACCAGGTTCAAAAGGTCCTTGGTACCTTGAATACCTTGAATATGTAACATTAAAATATGGCAACATTATTTCAGAAAAATTCTAGACTTTTTGCTTTTAGTTTGAAAGAAAGTTTTAAAAAGGCATCGCAAACAATTCTAAAGCTTCAAAATGCATGTTAAACATATTCATAGCCTTTGCAGATAGCCCCAGCTTCTAACAATCATATAAACAAACTGACTTTTAATTAGTTCAATGCAATAATGCAATTAACACTATTTCTTACTTCAACTAAATTAAAAGCACATTAATAAGGGTAGTGTTTCACGGCAATACCATCCTGATGATGTTGCAACCAGAAACAAAAATGTGGGTGAGAAATGGTAGGCAATGAACTTTAACAAGCTAAGGAGGGAAAGCAGGAAACACTTTTGGAGAGCAATTAGAGTGTGGAGAGGAGAGAGGGGAAGCGATTCTGCAAGGAGAACTTGATGGAAAGACCTTCTTGAAATGTGAGTGACTCTACTGATGAAGTCTTGAGGGTCATTCCACTGCTGGAAAACCTGAAGAGTCAGAGGGGTGAGACTGATTGGCTCGATGAACAGGTCAGCACAGAGAGAGGGAGTGCTAAGTGTCCGGGAGTGGCAGAAGATGCACCGGAGAGAGAGAAAAAAAAAAAGGACCATCGGAGGTGTGGATGTCTTGGAAGTGCGGGATGCAGTGCAAATTCAGTATTCTGAATTTGATACAATCAGACATGGGCTGCCAGGAGGAATGTAAGCAGCAATTTGGGGATGTTGAAGGTGAGACCAGCTTCAGTTTTCTGTAATGGCTAGAGGGGGAGGAAGGTGGGGGTGGGTGAGAAAGGAACAGGTTGCAAATTGGATGTAATCCTCGAAAAATTACTTTTTCTGGTAAGGTAGGAACAATTGTGAATATTTTGGTTGTACAGCAGTGCAGGTATTAGCATGTCAATATCAACTGTGGATACAATCGGAGTAGTGCTGAAACAATGAGGCAAACTACCAAAAGTAAGTAGGTTAAGACTCTATATTGCACTTTAGATCAAATCCTTCCAAAATTCCTTGAAGCAACTTGTTCTTGGAAATCAAAGCATTACATATCAAACATGCATATACACGTATACACATACAACAGTATGAGATGTAAAGAAAATAACACGGGCTCAGAACAGACCCCTGAGGCACACCATAGCTCAAAGAATCACGCATGTCGTCTCCAAAATGAGCTATGTTGTAAAAATGGTTCTGCTCTTAGGTGTTTTATATCAGACAGGCTAATTAGTCATTCACTTTTGTGTGTGGGGACATTAGATTGACTTATGACATTAATCTGTATATCAAAATATACTTAGTAACAGCCTAAACAACCATTTTTTAGCTTTTATTTCTAGACTTTAACCTTCACATATTGACATCAAAAAGGTCATTTTGAAGTGACGAAGATTCTCAAACTATGGTTGGACTTAGTGTGCATTTTACATTAGTCATGTAAGGTGTTATAATGCTGCTCCTAAGCCTCACATAACGGTTTATTCCCTTATTTCCATTTGCTATGTTACCATACACAGCGATGCAGACGACCTGTAGAGTTCAAGAACAGGCAGCTCAGTCTTTTTGAGACTCAGTACAAGGCGGTCGGCAGACATCCACCTGTCTCTAAGGCATGCACAGGCGTGCACCTAAGCCTGAATGTTAGACAGTGAATGCGAAAAATAGGTCGGAATGTTGGCATAGAAATGGTACGTAAGAGAAGTCAAGAAACACGATCACAGGGCCAAGGACTGAGCCCCTAGGGATCCCAGAGGAGAAGGTGAGTGCTGACAACAGTGTTCCCCTCCACAATTCCTACTTAGAATGATAATGAATCTGGCCTTAAGGCCGCATCACCAGAGTCAAAGGTGCAACAGACTCCTAAAGCAAAACTCAGACAATCAAAATCCAAGAAGGGGCTCTAAGGAGATTAAGCAATGTACTGTGCAGTGTAAGGAGTGTCTTCTGGTTTTAATTTAACTTCCTCTTAAGTTCCACTTGTGAATATAAAAGCAAAGAAGCTATACATGGAAACGTCTGGAGTATATTCTTGTAAAAGATTTCCATCTCCTATACGAGTTGCACTCCAATTATTCCATATTAATTTCGTACTAGACCAGATACGACACATTCCCATTGGCTTCACCTCAAGACAGACTTTCATGCGCTTCCATTTGATTGATAGGAAGATTCCAAAAACAGGATACCTGCAGCGGAGATGACGGCGTTCCCGCCATCAAAGAACTAGTTTTCAAAGAACAAAAAAGTAAGATGGCCTCTCCCAGGAAATTTCTGGGAAGTTTACCTTTCAGACGGTGTTGCACAGCTGCAGGATGAAGTAATTATATACTGTTAAGCACGTCCCCCGTGGCTTGTGAGAATATGGGAGAGTGAGAGGAATGTGTGCTCTTGAAGTATTATATTCCTCTGAGATGCACTCCTTTTTATTTTAATATTTCATGATTTATTTATTTATTAATTTTTTTTTTCCACATCCCAGAGTGGTTTGACTTCAAAGGGCTGAAACATTCCTAGAGTATCCAGGTTTTCTACGTCTAATTAAGGATTCAAGAGGTGCTGCTTCTTGCAACCATGTGTTTTCGTAAACAATCAATATTTCCCTGCTAGAAATAGGTACTTCAGAGGGAAATATGATGGGACTCCAAATCAAAAGCTCATCCTCGGTAATCAAGCAGCTGAAATTAGTTTGAAATGTGTTGTTGTGAAAACACCATGCTTGACATATGCAAAGCCACTTAACACTGCAATATCACCATGATTACCAATGTCTTATGATAATAATAAACGCATCAGTTACATTCAGCCAGATGTTTTGCCTATAAAATAATCAATCATGATCATGCTATGTTTTACCTCTGCTCTATGGAAATAAATATTCTGTATCAAACAGCTGACTTGCTTCAGGCATCAATCATCAGCTCCATAAACAGTGTAGCTACAAAGTTGTTTCGGACATGGTTGTCCTGTTTTGTGTTGTTTGATTATCGTTTAATTAATTTTATGTATTTCAAAATAAAAGTTTTTTTCAATAAAAAAAAAAGGTGATTTTTTTGGTTTCCAATAGCAAAAAGTCTGTTAAACTTGGATAGGTGCACACGAGAAGCTGATTTTCTTTGGCTCACAATTTAACCACAAAATTATCCACATTAATATGGCAGGCTGGGACTAAGGCCAGCTATTAGATTTACATAATCTTCTGGTAAAATGTGGCTATTACTGTAATCATAGGACATCAGAGAGATTTTTTTTTTTTTTTTTTGGCTTGGCTTTGCTTCATGAAAAGAGAAATGAAGAAAAAAAAGGCTTTGGAGCCTTTCTAAGATCTGCCCAGCTGGTATATGAATGTGCAGTCTATGTTTAATATGTATTACATGATGACAAAGACTTTGATTCTTGATTAGAGAAGCAAGAACTGAACAGAACTCTAGTTCTGTGATCAGCCCTTCAATCAGACTGGGTTTACCTTATATTAATAAGAAGACATTAGTTGGGTATTCACTTTTTGAATCATCTCTTCATCTAAACGTTGAAACCACACTGCACTAACCTTCATCAGCACATCTCCTGCTGTGCTGAAAAGTCAGTGACTGGCCAAACTGTCTCTACTAGCCTAGAGTAATATTACAAATAATGCCAAAACTATGGATTTGTTCAGTAGTCAAACATTCAAGTGAGACTGTCCTGGAGAGTCTGCATCGGTTTGTTCAAATGCTTAAAAATAACTTACTGTCAGCAAACTCTCTCCTCACAAAAATTGGAAGAGAATAAACTGAAGTAGGTGGTTGGTGCGCTAACAAAGTCCCTGATAGACATGAGACGGGAAACCACAATCAGTGAAAACTTGTTAGGAGGTTGGAATAGCAGGTTGGGAGTCAAGGGAGCTGCAGGACTAGTGGTGGCAAATCAACAAATAATAAAACAGGGTTAAGAACAGGGCGATTACGCATGACTCGAAAGAATCTTTGATCAGAAGTTTGAGTCTTCTAAACTATTTTAGTGACGAGTTAATGCTTGTCTGATATGCTCACAGTCATATGGGTCATTTTGAAGACAAGCAACCTATTTCGTCGTCCTATTTTGTTACTAATACTGTAAAATTTACAGTGTCCCTGTTCTTTTTAGGGTGTCCCAGTAAGCCATGGAAACCATCATGCACAATACCAGGACCCTGACACAATTAGTGTGTCATTTCCTTGTGAGATATCAAACATGTGACCATTAACATGTTTGGTGAATGGAATTACACTTTACAACACGACATACAGTGGTCCCTCGTTTATCGCAGGGGATACGTTCTAAAAATAACCCGCAATAAATGAAATCCACGAAGATTATATAAGATAATTATATATGTTTTAAGGCCGTAAAACCCCTAACCACACACTTTTATACACTTTTCTCAGACAGGCATTAACATTTTCTCACATTTCTCTCGCAGATTTAACAAAAATAAGTCGCCGAACACAATGCGTGTTCATACTGTACAGTACGCTTAAAAAAAAAATCCACGAAACAGCGAGACCGCGAAAGGTGAACCGCGTTATAGTGAGGGACAACTGTATCAGGTAAAGGATGTGGGTGGGAACAGAAAAGAAGATGCACCAGTGTAAAAAAACTAAACAAAAAGTCTTACAATAAAATAATTAAAAAACAAATGAATAAAGTCAGTAGCAAAAAGAAGTGAAGCCTGGCTGCTGCTTTGGCTTTATGCATGGAGCACATCAGGGTCAGGTGTATCCCATGCTGCTGATTTAAGGTCATTTGGTCTGCAGCCCCTGGAGGCAATCAAGAAAGAAACAGCAGAGAGGCCGTCATAAGACTAAACAAAAAAAGACTGGAACATTAAAGAAAACGGTGGAGTATTAATTGTATGCACATCTCTCAAAGTTTGAATTGATTGATCGCAGCAATTTGTGGAAAAGTTGTTCCTCTCTCTTTTCATTAGGCCCCATTTCCCAACATCACCAGCCCCCTTTTTTGTGCAGAATCATTCATTTCAGTCAAGCGTTTCAGTTAATCTATCAGTTCATGGTTACATAAATAACAGTAACAGCTTGTTTGAGTTTTGCAGTGAGGGACTAGGTGCCAGTAAGTCAGGGGGAGTATGGGCAACGTTGTTCTAGAATAAATAACATTATGTTAAAGTTATAGAGATGCTCATAGATTAAACTGCAATATGAGCGGTAGCAAATACATCTTAAAATGATAGGTTTGTTCATTACTTTGTGTTGCATTGCCGCCCCAAATCTGACTAGTTCACCCTATGTTTAAGTGAGAAGATGGTACGTTCCAGTTAGTTAACAGAAATAGGTGGCAGCTTTCTGTTTTTAGCTCTTTAGTCGTGGCCTTAAACTCCACAAACATGGCATAAAGCATGTATCTGCATTTTAGAGACCTCAGTCATCGTCTAACAGGAGGAACACGCCGACGGCAAATGAGCTTGGCACAAAAGAAAACACTTGAGTAGTTCCATGCCTAAAGCTGGATGGCAGACAGCCCAGTGTATACAGATACATATGCATATGTCCTTGATGGTAATGTTTGCACTGAAGAGCTTTAATGGAGAAGAGCGAGATGGTATTCGAGGTGGACGTTAACAAATGAATACTCAGGCTCAGTTACATGCTCATTCAACACTTCGGTTACATATTTACGTTTCTGAGAAATGCAGAACGAGATGATTAACAAAAGAAGGCCATATCATATGGCAACTGGTAATAAAGCTGCTGTTTATTTTCATCACAGAAATTGCATTCTAGTTTACACTTCTGATTAAATTAGAGCAAATTAGTTTTTTTTTTTTTTTTTGCATATCCACTCCAATCTAAACTGTTACAAGGCACAGACACAGGACTCAACTGCAGGACTCGGGAGGCAGATACAGGAGGTAAGCAGTCTTTAATCACAGGCAAAGGTTCGGTACACGGGAGATCAGTCAGGTAAGGCAGGCAAACAATCCAAATGGGTGAGGCAAAGGCAGGGTCCAAAAACAGGCAAGGGTCAAAACCGGAAGACACACAAGGAAAACGCTGGGGAGTAGGACACATGGTACATTAACAATCTGGCACTGGGGAAGGGGAGACAAAGGGTTTAAATACACAGGTGAGAAGAGCGTGACAGACATAAAGCGGGAAACTGGAGTAGGTGGAGCAGGGACTGGATGTGACATAAACTCTACACTAGGGGTCGGCAAATAAGTTTGGACCCGGGCCAATTTCTTTTCTGACAATTCCATCGCGGGCCATGACCATGCTTTAGAAATGCATTTAATTTAATTTAAAAGATTAATTTGCTTCTATGTGCTGTTATTACGCCCACTGCGTCTGTCATGAAACAGGCAACCTGCTCTATAGCAACGTGCCGTAACTAATGTATACAGCAGCGCAGATCTGCCACTGATGTGCATTCACATTCATATTTGATATTTGAGCCGACCTTGTTTGGTTTTGTTTTTTTCATTTAATGAAACATATTTGTTCACGTTGTCCGTTACATGAGGGACACAGGACACTTTTATTTTCCACAGGTTACAGCGCACGCACGCACGTGCCAATTAGTGTTCCGACCTGTGCTTCAAGTAAAGAGGCTGCGAGGATGTTCTGGCTGCTGTCACGTTACTTATCAGCTACTTTTCAATAAATGTTGTGAAATCTGTAGAATTGTTGTATTTTGACAGGAAACATGAGGTTTAAAAGATATATTTTAAAATATATATATATTTTAAAATAAATCAACGTCATCTAGTGGGCCAGATATAATTGATGGCGGGCCAGTTTTGGCCCGCGGGCCACTAATTGCCGACCCCTGCTCTACATGGTAATCATTTCTTTGTAGAAAATACCTATTTTTTTACCATTTTTAGACGCCATTGTTTACATTATGCGACATGTCTGTGGCTCTTCCTGAGGTTTCTTCCACCTTTTTTCCCCTGTTAAAAAAGTTTTTGTGGGCAAGTTTTTCCTCACTCGAACCGAGGGTCTAAGGACAGAGGGATTGTAAAGCCCTCCGAGGCAAATGTACTTTGTGACTTTGGGCTATACAAATATTGATAAATAATTGATTTGATTTGATTTGATTTGTTTATTTGTGTGATCTTTCAGCTAATAATACATCTGTGTCCATAAACCACTTTGGCAAGAAGTCAGTGTCCTTGGTCTTGGTTGATACGGATGCATATGGTTCCTGGGCCAAAAAGGATAATACAGGAAAGGGTGAAGAAAGAGAGAGAGAAAGAGAGTTGGGGGGGAAAGCAGAGTGGTACGGTTGGTAGGTTGACTCATCAAGCTTGGTGGAATTTCAGCAGCTGCAGAGAAAGAGGGGAGCAGCACATTGTTAAAGAGATTAGAGAAATAGTCGGAGGAGAGAATCCCTTTTTACTTTAATCCCATATTGGTTTAAATGGAGAGGAGAGGAGACAGTTTGAACATGTATGCAATGGGGGAAACAGTGAGTATGGTGCAGAAATGAGAGAAAGAAAAAAAAAACTGGTGCAAACAAGTTAGAGTGACTAAGCAGTTGAAATTTGGGTGGCACAGTCATTGAGTTTCTAACATAATCAGAAGTGAGGGGAACCAGTTTGGTAGGTATTGTGGTTATTACAATCAACTCCTACATCTCCAAAGAGGAGGACGTATAATTGTATGCAAATGGATGCAGGAAGCTGGAGTTAGAGTCAAAGAGTGTTAAAGGGAAATTCGGTTTTAGCTCAACTTTTGGGAAACACCAATGAAATTAGATCTTGGCTATGTAAAATACAAAGTGCATTCATTAGGGAACAAACAAACAAATTAAAGGCTTCCATCCAGGGGGGTACAGTTGCACTCTTTCAGATACTGACAACTGATGATTTGGATTTGAGCAAGAAAAGCTTTTCATTAGAGTTGGAAGCCAAAGTCGTGCCGTCAAACCGTGTGCCGTTTAGCACGTCTTCAGCCAGGGAGTAGGGAAAAATCAGGGAAATTATCCTGCTAGTGTTTGAATGTAAAGAAATTGGACTTGGAATTGTGCTGTACAGGAAAAGCTCATGAGATATTGGAATATTTCATATTATATGTTTGCCAAAAAGACATTGGACAAATGGACAAAAAGTGATGTTTGACGGTGAATAAGGCCACAAGAGAGGTCTAACTATTGTCCATTAACTGGAATGCAAATTGGCTTGATTCATGCTGCGTTTCGAAAAGTCCTTTCAACCTCAATCACGGATATAATAAAGCACATGAAAATCAATTCTATTTAACCATGTTTTACAGCTGCAGTCTCTAAAACCCCAAGCAGAACTATTCTGTTTGACTTCTGAATCATTTCAACACTTCAAAATTATGTGTCTATGGCAATTCTTCCTTGGAATCAGAAAAAAAGTCCTGAAGTATCAAGGTGATAAAACTAATATAAAGCGTGTTTTCTTATAAACTTCTAAAGAGGAGTCCATTTCTGGCCTTTTTAACTCAGAAATTTTAATTTATTATTGGCTCTAATGGGTAGTCAGAGTGTTTTGTGACGTAAAATAGACTGAGAGTTTTTGTAGTTCAGCAATTTTTGCTTTATAGCCCACTGCTTCTCTATGAGCTTGTCTCAGATAGATGGCCATGAATTGGCTCGATGTATTTCTCAACCCATAAAACCATTTAGTGTAACATAAAAAGTCCTGTCATTCCATAGATTCCCAATTTCTTAAAAAGTTGACGTGTAAAGTGAGGGGGGTATGTCCCACCACTAGTGCACTTTACTCACAATCAAACTCTTAATTAGTCCTTTTAGTAATTTATTTTATTTTGACACAAGATGATAATGCATCAAAATCAGTCAATAAATCAACATTCAAGTCAGGCATTCTGTGTGTGTGTGGTGGAAAAATATTGAAATGTAAGGCTTCATACTATTTCATAAATGTCTAGCCTGTCTATGCATCAAATAAATTATTCAGCACTCCTTCCAGCAGAAATAGTTTTTATCCCAACCATCATGCTGACTAGCCATTTCTTTTCCAGTATGTAAAAAAAAAATAAGGTCTTATCCAGGTTTTGTCCTGTACTTCTCCTGTTGACAAAACTGGTTTAAAGTAGCTCCGGTCAAATGACTCTGTGACCTGACACACTCTTGGAAAGTAGCTTAGAGGATATCTGGGAGCTTGCTTGATCTCCAACCCCTAAATATTTGCAGCAATAGGCCGCTTTTGCACACTCCCGAGTAGTATTGAGCGGTAGCCGCTTAATAGCCGTTATAAATGTATTACCATGAAATCATAAAACATGACGTCGATAACTAGACGCGGAGCTTTTCATGTTTACCAACCAGCCAATATGGATGCTTCATGGGGTAGGAAAGACTGAACGTTGCAAACGCAGTGAATGTATATAGAGCTGTAGAGTTTCTCTGTGTACATTTTTAAACTCGCTCATCACATCTAATCAGTATGGCATTGTTTTCAGATGTCATAGTTAACACAGTCAAGGTTAATTCAACTTTGTATGACCAAAGAAAAAATACAGAACAAGTGAAGTCAAATGAATGTGGATAATATCTTTTGAATTATCAATTTACGCAGTATTGTTTAATTTGGCTCTTACCATGGCAACAATGATGGTGTTGACAGAGGCTATAAAATTGTACATTATGTGTTGTTTTATTTTCTTGTTTATTCCTGGATTGTGCACTGGTTTATCTCGCTGAGGTGTCTGGAAAAAGGCATAAAAGGAACCTGACAGTAAGTGTATTCATGCCTAGTCTGACACTGGCAGAGCTGTAACACTACTGCTTTGTTATCGTCCCGCCATTTTTTTTCCTCTTGCCTCTTGGTCTGGAAGACTCCCCACCGCCAACCTCCGCATCTCAACCCCAGACGGTGGAGACTGACACGGCGCTATACCTCGACAACGACGCCCAACGTGTCAAAGCCCAGAACAAGGCCTCTTGTCAGACGAGCCGAGGGCGTCCGGGATCTCAATCGCTGGCAGCAAAGCCATTTGTTAAGAGACGTGGAGGTAGAGCCCGGACGGGGCCGCGGGCTGCAAGCGAGCCAAACATCGTTGGGGCTGCCACGGCGCCAACTAACAAACTGAAGTGAAAGGCGAGCTCTGGAACTGTCTGGGGAAAGTAGAGTCAACCCCTGCCAACTACTGTAAGCTTTGAAGGCTCCGGTCTGTGTGTGTGTGTGGAGTGTGTCTCTCTCTTTGCAAGCGAAAACTTGCTGAGGACACCGAATCTCAGTGCATCCAATCATGGCCCTACTGAACATGCACTCATGAAGAAAATCTATCTTATTTACTCACATAACACATGACATATATATAATCGAACCAGGCGGAAGCATAACACGATTTGACATAATGTGGCTCGCTTCCTTGTGGCAAACATGTAAGCCTGTATACCGCAAATACCAGCAAAGCTAAGCAGCTGCCCTGCCTTGTCGTCCCGTGCCTTTTTTTTTTTTTTTTGAAGGCTTCTCCTACTGAGCCATCAAACACCCAAAACATTTTAGCTTCTCTTATTCTGGCGCAGGCCTGTCTGTCTCATCCTTCAAAGCCAATCCTCAAAAGCCAGGGCAATGGATTATCTTCCAATTTCTCCTCCAGAAAAGGAGGAGGAGGAAAAGGAGGAGGGGGGTTGGAAAAAAGAAAAAAAAAAAGATGAGGACTAGGTGGTAAATTATTCGTTTGACTGTGGCTCTGTTGCATCCTGGGCTGCTGCTGCAACTGTTTTTCCTTTTTTTTTTATTCATTTCCTCGCTCTACCCTCTTCCCTCCCTTTCTCTCTGACTCAACAAAGCCCTACTCAGCATCCTTGACGGGGAGAGATCACAGGAGAAGAGAGTAATGAGACTCCGGCTAGCTGACTTCCACTGTATCCTCTCCCCCCCTTTTCTATCTCTCCCGCCTTTTCCTTCTTCACCCACCCCCTACCCCCCCTCCCTCCGCCCCCAGCCTCCCTCACACTCACCCCCTCCCTCCTGCCTCCCCTTCACCACACACAGTCAGTCATTGTCTAGATCTCTGCTACCTGGAGTGAGGCAGGGTGTAATTCATTAGCGAGTGGAGGCTAGAAAGGCTGTCTTCCCTTGCTGAGGAGGAAAGGTGATGAAATCAAAACACTGGCTGATAGTCGAGGCCCACCTGTGGTTGCTTGTCCTCCTTTTTTTATATATCTAATTATTATATTATATATATATATTATATATATATATATATATATATATATACTCCACATTCTCATATGTCTTTCCCCCCCACCCACTTTAAAGTCTCTTCACTGGAGAGAGCCTGACTCAGCAGCAGGGCTCTCTCCGGCTCTCTAACATCGAGGTGAGCACCAATGTCAGGCAACCTTGACAGAGACTTATGGCGAGCGAGCCCGACGCGGGGCATGCAAATAAATTAAGACGCAACGGAACACACATCAGCAGCGACTACAAATCAAACAGAAAGTGCACGAGGGGGGGCCTCGGATGGGATGTGGGGGGAGGCGGGAGCAAACAGTGCCACACTCGGATGCATTCGCATCAAAGACACATGATGACGGGGCGGGGGGGTGGGGGGGAGGGCACGCCGGAAAACGCACACCGCGGCGCCGAGCGGGGAGCTAATTCTGCCGCGCTGAATGACAACGACATGGCAACAGGATTGCGTCACAGGCTGATGATGGCTGGAAGACGGGGAGAGAAAAAGGGAAGAGGAGGAGGAGGAGAGGAATGAGAGTGAGACAGTGTGCGTTGGCAGGAGGTATAAAAAATGATGGGAGGTAAAGATGATTGAGGTGAGGGGCCGAGGCCATAAGTTATGCATTCACACCTGCTGTTTTTCTTCTTCTGTATTTATGAGACTCTGTCCACTCTAAAAGTCAAGGATCAAAAGGAGAGAATCAAAGGCCTTCAGTGAATAGGGGGCAGAGATCCAAGGAAATGTGTAACCCGCGTGAGGCTCCCTCTCCCTCCTTTCCCCCGCTCTCCTATTCACTTGTCCACTTGTAGTCTGCTCATCAGAATGGATCTGTTTCTCTCACTTTTCACTTCCTGTCACTCACTGAGATATTTTTTTAATAGGCCTACATTACCCACAATGCAACTCAGATTTAAGTCCGTCATGCCAGTAGCATCTTCTCAAGCCTTGGTTTTAGATGAGGCCTTTTATTTTTTTTATTCCTTGGCTATTAATACAATGACCTAATCTTTTTTTTCTATGACTTAAATAGTATATTGGAATGTGTATAACACAGTATTTATACTTCATCAGTTTAATAATGAGCCGGCTATATCAAAGCTGCTGACAACTGTCACATTAAAAATGATATATTGCCTACACTAGCAACAAAGAAACCAGAAAGAAAACATTATTTATCAAAAGTTTAAACACTCAAAAATGCAGATCACAAGCAGAAAAGAAAAAAACGCCTTCACATTGTTGTTTCAATAGTCTCCAACTAAGCCCCACCTACCTAAAATCTGCACGAAAAGGGAGACCAAAAAAAGAAAAAAGGCAAAATATAATGTGAAATAAACAAAACGGTTTAAAACCTCAACAGGACAATGTGTTTATTGTTCACAGTAAGAAGCTTATTGCAAAAAAAAAACAAAAAAAAAGATTTTTCAGGGCCTTGAAACCGAGCCCAGTATCCCCCAAAAATTACATTGATATTGGACGACTCTGAAGCTCACCACTTATGCTCAATGCCAACGTTCATTGCCAGTTCGGGAAGTGATGGGGCCCTTTATGTAACAGAGTGAAGTCAGGGTGGTGGATGGATGCGTAATGGGGACAGTCTGACTTTGCATCTTTTCTCAGAGTGAAAATTAATGTTTGCTTTTTTGTTTTTAATCAAGCGTTTTATTAAATCTAATCTGACCCATAGGATATATAAATGAATGCAGATCAGACGGCAATATAATTATATATCAGAACATACATATAGTGCATTGTCAGAGGAAAAATGTACAAAATTTGAACACATGGATCTTTTGCAGTTGCAGGTAAACACTTAATATACATACACTTAAAGGATTGGTTCATATTTCACCTGCTCTTTTAATACGGGAAAGATTCAGCAGCGCTTAGTAAAGTGATTAGCATGTGATTAATTTAAAGAGACAAGCAATCAGTTCATTTTGTTAATTTCTACATCTGTTTTCATAATTCAGTTACATGTTTACACATCGGCACAAACAGAATGCTGGTGGATATCTTCGGCCTGCTTATTTTCTTTTTGTACACAAAGAAAAGAAAGCACACAAATACCAGCATTCACAACAAACACAGACAGCGATATTCCTTTTTTTATTCCAAAAGAAACAGTCATAATGAAGCCAATCCTTGATGTCAGGCAGCAGACATGCCTTGGCAGCTTTGAACCAGAGTGGCAATTGTTACTTCAGTCTCCCGAGGCCAGAAGTGAAAGTACCAGCCATCTATTTCAAATGGTTAGAGGAGAATGAAGGAGGGAGGGAGAGAAAAGATCTATAAGACAATTAGAGGCTGAATTTCCACTTCAGTGGCAGCAGTATTTTTACTTGCGTGTGTATGTGTGTACCAAGACGTGTTGTTGCCACTTGTATATGAATGGTGAAGGGAAGTGTAAAAGATTCCAGTTAGCAATAGAAGGATAAGATCTGGTACAAGTACCAGATAAACGAAACAAACATCTCAGTTGAATTGAGTTTTCTTTTCTTTTTTTTTTGGTACAACCAGGGCCGGGTATTGAAACCTATGAATGCTGAGGAATTTGTTTTTGTGCCGTTCGTGAATCAAATCATTTAAAAGCTCCATGGCTCATATATTTAACCTTGACCTTGGTGCTATAAATGTTCAAATAGGAACCAGTAGTTGTCCAACTTGGGAAGCCATGCAATCTCGCAAGCGTTTGCACTTCAATGGAAAAGATCGGCCTTCAACTGGTGTGGTTATTGCTGCGGAAAAGGGAAAGGGTTTGTACGTTGATGGATGCTCTTTTGAAGTGTTTGGTTTCCAGCTGAGGATTTCCCATAAAGACCTGTCCATCCACACCAAACTGTAAAACAATCGAGTGGTGCAACTCTACTGCAATGACCCAATGAATTCTAATCCCAGGTGGACAAATGCCAATGATGCTTTGTCACACGTATTGACCTCTTATACAGATGCACAAGCTACCATTTAGTGTCTGTTGGAGATGCCTTTGCAACACTTGGGTAACATTGTGAAACTGTCCTAATTTGGTTAGGTTTAAGCAACAAACTACTTAACTAGGTTTAGGTGACGAAACAACTCGGCTACGGTTACGGAAAGTCACAATTCCCTGTCCATGTCACCTACATACTGTTATGTAAGAACAGTGTAAGTAATTCAATATTGACGTAAGTGTTTGCTTGACTCATCCATCCACTCCAACCAACCTTCTTACAAACAGGTTGGGTTACGTTGAAGTAGACACAATGTTTAATCTGTGCTATATTGTGCCCCGGTGTACAACTACTGAAGTGGATCTCGAAAGTCCAATCTAGTATTAGAGAAAAAAAGGTTTGTTCTAATATTTGGCATGCACATTAATTCATGAGAATCATTTTTCTGGTGTATTTGAAGACTTCATAGCATCAAAGAACTGCATTGCAGTCGAATAGCTTTGTTTTCCTTCATGTTCATCTGTCATTTGAGGAAAAACAAAACAGAAACAAACAAAAAAAAAAGCTCAGCTGTTCCTTTCAGAAATAATTGTTTTCTCTTTGCCGGTCAAACAGCTGCTTTAGTTCCTACATTTCTGTTGTGGAAACAATATCGAGAGCTGTTAAACAAAAGATCGTTTCTCATCTCCTTAATCATTACTGCTAAATCATTGTCAGCTTTGTCTCTTGGGATCTCATTTTCTCAATGAGATCCCAAAAGACAAGTTGGAATCATATTTACCTGTGCGGCCAAAAACAAAACCTTCTTCTTCTTCTTCTTCTTTTATTTTATTTCCATGCTTCCAGACAGTTAGATGGTTCGCATCATTCTGATGGATGTCGAACTTTTCTTTGCCTTTTTTTTGTTTTTTTTGTTTTTTTGTCAAAATCCTCAGTACTCTCCAAAATCTTCCGCTCACGCAGCCAGGACAAATTTCTTCCTTTTGTTCCACATTGTTTCATGAATCTGCCAGCACAGATGGGTCTAGGTGGAGTCACTGTCGAGAGGGGAATACTGGATGGGTACAACAACAACAAAAAAAAAGAGCTTATTTGTTTAACCAACAGGATTTGTGTGTACCCTCGGTAACGTTTGATTACCTTTGCACTCATATGGCAAGCAGACACTGATTGGGTGTGATGTAAGAAAGAAAAAAATGTGCAGGTACGGGGGGGAAAAAAAAAGTATTGGACCTGACAGTCCACCAGCTGTGCAGTGAAAACAGAAATCACTGTTCCCCCATGAAACATCCGTTGAGTCAGGCTACCCAAAGTCAAACTGTGTCATGCAGAGAGGAAGTATTAAAACCGGACCACAAATATTAATTTCTCCCGACGATAAGCAACATGGAACACTGGACAGCCGACAAAGAGAGGCCATAACTGCAGTCTTTTTTTCTCATGAAAGGTAAGCAACACCTCCGAAGACGCCGCTGTGTATCATTTCCCTTCGCCGTCGCCTCCCGTCGTGTAGCCTTTCCGTCTTTGTCACAGCAATAGCCCCACCTGTTTCGTCTCAAAGAGACGGCAAGATTAAAAGTCAGACACCCTGCAAATTATTCTCAGAACCAGGAGAAATAAAATAAATAAAAACATCTCACAAAACACAGATAGCGAGCCAAAGCGCCGCAATCATACTCCTTCTCACTCTGTCGTCTGTGCACACACAGGAGACGCGCTGAACTGCAAAGACAAACACACTTAGTTTGGTTTGCCTCGCAGTCGGAGCCAAACGTCGAGCTCTGTTTCCCCGAAGGTGCGACATGTCACATGGAGCTTATGCTCATAACAAGGAAAATCAACAAACCAGAGAGCAGATTCAGAAAACACTTTATTCGCCTGGTGCAATAAATGTAAGTTTTTGATTTTTTTTCCTGAGGACGTCGGGGGAAGAGCCTTCATAGCAAAGCAACACATACTGTCATATGGTTCAGACACCACAGGACCTGCGGGACATAGAATATCCAAAGGTATGCGGTATATAGACACTTCTATGTCTTATTTTTTTTAATTAGAGCAGATGCATATGTAAGAAATCTCCGAGAAAGCAAGTTGAAGCCACATGTAATATCTACAAGAGTAATAAACTTGTCCTGTTGAGTGTCCGTCTCCATCAAAATCAAGTTTTTCATTTTCTTCAAATGTCCTTTTAAAACGAACGACGTGTTTCGAGTCAATACCGGTCGGCAGTAAGGCAGTAAGGGTTGTGTTGCCTGGTTGGGTTTGTTGGTAGAGGGCAGGACTTGCTGCTCAACTACGGTGCCAATCAATGGGATCAGTTACTTCAGTGAGCACTCTCCATTAAGATCAGAGTATCTACATGCGATACCCTGATCGATACTCTGACATGAACCATGTCTTTAAACACCATTACCATTAGCTTTCAACAGCGTAGTGCGCACGCTGAGTGGATGCGGACGCAGTATTGCCATCAAATAAACCTTTGAGCTGTTTAAAGGGACTCTACCTGGTGTTTTCACTCACTTTACTTTAGATAGGCGCCATTACAGTGGATATAATGCTGATTTTATGTACCACCAGGTGGCTGTGCAGACACAAGAGCGGGCTCATTTGTGGCCCAAGGTGATGCGTGCGTGCCAGCGCACAAGAATGTGATTTAAGAAGTTGGACTTACCTAAAGCATGTCATATCTGTGGAATATTTCACAATAAAAGTCCCAGTTTGCAGCTTTTAAATGGTATTTAACCAATATTCACTGGAACCATTGCTATTCATATACCACTCCAGCTGGCACAATACTACTACTACTTATAATGTCTTAGCAAACTCGCACAAACACAATTGTGTGCACACTGGATTACTTACAGGAACTTAAATGGGACACAAATGGATGAGGCTGCTGTTGCTTTGGCAATGAAAACTACCACAAGCCGGGATAATAACGCCTTAGCTGCTGGAAGCTACCAATGCCTGCTAGTTCTGGTGCCAGTGCAGGGAAAAAGTGCAGGTAAATGTGAATGTGTGTGTGTCAATGGATGGATATAGTTAAAAATTCCCTGAGAGGAAGTCTTAATGTAAACAGAAAGAAGAGAACAGTTAGCCACAGTTATTGACTTTTCTCTGCAGAAATATTAAAAGACAGTTAGTCTGCTGAGCTGTGACAAATTAGTAGAGAGAGACTCTGGTTCAGTCTATTTATTATTTGCTTGTTGGTTGTTTGACAGTATTAAAATCAGAGCCTCTCCTTCTGTCAGGCTGCACCAAAAAGCCAACGCAAACTTCTCCCATCTAAAAGGTCTGAAAATTCACCAATCTTTGTGTTTCATCTCGCTGCAAAATAAAATTCATTATGCTTCCATTGAGCTCCCCTCCTCGAGATTTAATTCACACGTGTGATTCCGAGTATTTTAACCCAAGCTGAAAGTGACACATGGTTTTCTGTTACCAACTCCATTTGTTCGGATTTTCCTTGCCAAGACTGGTGACATGTCATGCTCCGTCCTGACTGACAGCATGCAGGGAGACGAGCTGGAATAAATCAAATGCGCTCACGTCGTGTCACAGCCAGGGACTCAAAAAGTGGCTCAGTTTGCCGCCGCCACGGTGCTATATGGTATATTATCCAGCGCTTGCTCTGACAGGCGGGGGACAGTACGACCAGGAGCATGTCGAGAAAGAGCCACATAAGGAATAATAGGGAAAAGAAAACAAAAAAAAACAAAGACGGGTCAAATGTGTGCAGACTTTACACATGTGACAGAGATGAAGAGTGAAAACGGATGCACGAACACGACAAGCACAGGCAGAGGCAGACATCACTCTCACTCCTTCACATGTTAAAACGCCCGTAGCTGTGGCACCTATGTCATGTTGAAGTGTGGAGGATGTTGGGGGAGATGTGGGCGGGGTAAGCCTGAGGCCATAACACGAGAGGAGTGAAGCGATATGCATGGAGAAACACAGCCAGAGAGATGCTGGTCATTGTGTAAATGTGGGCGGAATATTTTTGTAAAAAAGTTATTGTTTGCAAAAACAAAATGTGACACTGATGGATGGGTATGTTGAACCAGTGTTGTCAAACAGAGTTTCTGCCTTCAGCTTAAATAATAATTTATTGATGGTCAAGTATCTGGGCTAAATAATAGTGGGAAGTAATAAAGGGATGAAAAACATCAGAAAAAAAAACATACATGTAATTTGCTGCATTTAGACAATAGCGCTGCCCACTTATTGATTTCAATGAGCCCTTGTTCCAGGAAAAATAGGAGTTAAGTACAACATTGAACCGAGCTCAATGAAATGGCCAATCGTATATTTCCAGGAATTTATCAGGCGACTGTCGGGAGGCAGGATTAAATGATCGCCGTTGCGATAACGTCTCAGAGTTGTCAAATGTTGTCTCAACGTATTATACGCCGCTGTGCAGTCTTTTGGCATCTGACGGGCGTTCAAACACATGGATCTGTGACTCACACAGGGTCTTCCCGAAGCATATCTCATCCTCAGAAAACACAGCCACTTTTAGATTTTAGACGTGCTCGTGGTGTGGCTCTAGGGTATGGTAGTCCACCGCTTTGGGGGACCATGAATATCTTTGCTGACCCCCCTGGCGCCACCGCAAGGTTGACATTGGTGATCATTGAGTGAAATGTCTGGATCAATGACGATTATAGATGGATCATTGATGTGGTACGCACATTCATGTCCCCTTCGGGATGAACTGGTGTCAACTTTGTCACAACGTTTGTGACTACCTTAGCTGTCGCCTGCGTTACGTCATCAATCTGCACAAAATCTATATTTGTAAGAAGTACTGTTTCAATCTGTTGAAGCCAGACTGGGAGAAATGTTCTCATCCACTGTTGCCATAACTTTTTAGACAGAACTTTTCCCGCATACAACAGTCGTTGATTGTTGTGGGGGTCTTCCTGGGGAAAAACATGGAAAAAAATGGTCACAGTCAAAGAAGGATGCTGTATATCTTATGGCAACACAACAAATATGTGTTGAGCTATACCCTGGTGCATGTTCAGTGAATATAGAAGTGGGAAGCTTAAGGGAATGGGGGGAGGGGGAAATGATGTGGAACCAGCGCTGCAAGCTTTGCCGTCCTGCATGGGAACACAGCATCCATTGTATCCACACATCATACCTGTGTGTCTACGGAAGACCAAACACAATACTGTAATGATTGAGCATGTGCTTGCTCGTGCAGAAAAATAACATACTAACAAATGTAAGACCGACTGGAGGAGTGGGTGTTAGCATGACGAGCAACATGTCAAGGGTAGAGGTGAATACAAATGGTCAGACGCGTAGTCTGAAAAAGACCCGGGCCATGTGTCTCGGCAGCGGATCAAACGTGGGAGGACTGTAATCCCGTGCGGCGTCACCAAGAAGAGAAAGCAGCAGAGTCTCTTGACAGCGGGGGAATGGCGGAAAACAAAGAGAGGGGTTGGAGCGCTGGCGAGAAATAAGCATTGCCAGGAAGTAGTGCTTCAGGCTCATAGGATGGGGGGTGGGTGGGAAACATAGGAATCCAGCTCAATACAGAGGGAATAATTTAAAGGATAATACAGTTGGAGATGAAGAAAGAAAGCTGAGAGGAAGAGGAGAAGAAGATGGAAAGACATGATTGGAAGTTGTTGGTCAGGAGAAGATGGAGGAACTGCAAAAGCATATCCCCTTGCTTGATAGTTAACATGGTAGTGGCCTTAAGCAAGGCATTGAATGAAAGCTTACTTTTCTGGAGTTGCTCTCTGTCCAGCAGCTCAAGGCTGGAGTTATACTGGGCAGTTCCCAGGTGAGCTGCTGCTTCCCCCTACAGCCGCTTCGGCTGTAAATAACAATACTCCCTTACAGCTGCGGTATGCATCTCTAGTCGCGATGGTACTTCATCACTGTGTGTGTTTCTTGGACCTTAGCCTCCAATGAAAAGATCTTTTGGTGCATTTCTTGGCTTGTGCACTCGTTTGTTAAGGAACTGCTGTATGGGTGTAGCAGGCTCGCTTGGAACATCAAGGTGAGGCTCGAAACAGGAGTGCAAGGATGTAGCAAAAATAAAAAGAATTGGAGGGAATAATAAAAAATAACAATAATACTAGGGAAGCCAAGCAGGCTACAATAGACAGGATAAAAACAAGTACACACATTTCAGAAAAAAAGTGGTCACATTTGGTTTGTGAGCTTGTCCTTGAACTTAGTTTTTAATTACAGTACAGCTGTACTCAGATTCATTCATTTGGACTGCATAAATCTGCAGAATGACAATATGATAAGATCATATCACCACTCAAAGTAGACAAATTAAAACCATAAAGAACGGATAATTATCTTTTCTTCTCAAGGGCAACAAACGGCATTCAAAGGCCCCGCACATATTTTTTCTTCTTTCTTTGAAGGTCCACAACAACTACTAATGTGATGAAGAGGAGGTCATGTGGTCCAGTTCCTCCCTGGTGTAGCACCTTGAAGTCTTATATAGTTGTGATTTAGTGCTTGTTTTGTGCGATTGGCCTTAAATGGTTTGAATCTGTTGCAACCCTATTACCAAAACGTTGCTATTGCATCAAACTGCAAAACTCTAGACTATGTCCAAAGACTTAAGACGTAAGATTTAGGTTTAGGGAAAGATTTCGGTTAAAAACCTCCACGCCGGGGCGGTCGGTAGTGTAGTGGGTTAATCGGCCGCCCCTTGTGTGGAGGCTATAGTCCTTGCTGCAGCTGGCCCCGGTTCAAATCCTGCATCGGACAGCTAATTTACTGCGTGTCACTCCCCCTCTCTGTGCCCCCTGCTTCCTGTCTATATTCAGCTGTCCTATCAATAATGGCATAAAAAGGCCAAAAAAAAAAAAACAACCTCCACGCCCTTACTTTTTACTTCAGTTTATAAAGGGAACCTGACTCCCTGCATTGACGCTGAAGCATGGCATGTAATGTAAACTGGGAGATGCAGATAGCCACATCAATGTAAACCCTACTATAGGGATGCTACACTGTCAAATGATGGTGGAAGATTGGACGAGATGGTGAGACATTATCAGCTCCAATTTCTGTCACTTTTAAGGTGTATAGATGACGTAATGTAATCACACTCACACACAATCTATGGATTGGCAATCTCTCCAATTTCCTCGCAAGCCTAATAAACCAGGTTACTTATGAAGAAAAAATAGTGTAACTTCAGTCATCTTGTCCGGTGAAAAAAGGGTTAAAACTGTGTTTGTATGTGAGTGGGTGGGGAGGGGATAAAGGCAGAAAATGATGGCACTGCAAGGTTGTGTGGGCATAACATGTGCTTGGCTATGTGTGGGTAAGGTGTTCTTTGGACAATGACGATGCTTTGTGTGTGTGTGTGTGCACAGATATCGGGCTTAGTTATAGTTGTGAAAGTGCCATCAAGGATAAGGAGACTGTGAAAGGACAAAAATAGTCCTTGTCCTTTTGAATAAACAAGACATTTAATCGAGAAATGTTTTAAAATCCAGCAAAATGTCAATAACTTGAATAAATAGAAAAAAAAATCTATCAAAACAAAGTAGATCAACCGTACTATTTTCAGAGTGACACATCTAACTGTCGTATCTAAATGCCGAGGATGTACATGTGTGTAAGTTATTTCACTCGGACCAGATAGATGTGTTTAAATGATATATGTGACATTTCCCCAAGGAGACCCGTTTTAAAAGAGCAATCCATTTTTTTTTGTCAGAAACCACTGAGACCAAACACAATGAAAAGCACTCGCTCATTGTCTTTCACCTTAATTAAGCCATCCATCACTGGCTGTCTGATGCGAGGGAATAGTCCGGGGCAGAGGCATGAGGAGACAGTGGGAGTAAACTCCCACCAAGCTCTCTAATATGGGCATCATTAAAAGTAAAACAAACCCCCTCGGAGACGGTGGAATTCCTTGGGAGTGTTTGTTGTCCTGCACGCTTGGAGGTGTTTGTAAGAATGACAAACTGTCCGACGGGGGATCTGAACCGACGAGCAGACAATCAGAGGTAAAGGAAGTGGAGAAATGGAACTGGATTTGGCTGTCACAGTAGAGCGCTGTGGCATCATTTGTTCGTGCCGACATGTTTCTTTCCCTGTCAATCAACAGGGTGTCTGCACCAGAAGCTGGGGATGCTCGCGCAAGGTCTCCTACTGGGACACTGTGGTGAATAGACAAACATACATGGACAGAAAGGAGCATGTATGCACACACACACAGACAGTATTTTTGGCTTTGTAGTGAAACTCCCCAGAGGTTCCATCCTGTTTCCCCAGGAGAGGCAGCCCTCACTGTTTGCCACTGATCTGATCAAAGTAAACCAGGATAGATTTTTGCTGAATTTAGGTCTCAAATCACTATTTCCAAATCCTGTTGTCACTCAGTATTACTGAGCAATGATACCAAACAAAACACAGCAGGTGTAAGCGCAAAAGTAGGTTGCCACTAAAGGTGTTGCGGAGGCTTTATTTTTAAACTTATTGTGTCAAGGTCTGAGCGTCATATCCAACCATCCGTCTTCTCGCGTAACGTGTCACTTGTCAGGCTCCATCACCGGCTGCGTCCTTTGGAGATCACCGGTGACTTGAGACAACACACATACTGAAAAACAAGACCGTGTATGGAGGTCACGAGAAGGAACGTGAGGACGGATGTTGCCTCAGTCTGTCTGCATCATTTCACTTGAAATAACATTGATTTGACTCAAAAAGATGTGAGAACAACATACATATGACATGAGTTGACTCAAAAAGATGTGAGAACAACATACATATGACATGAGAAAAAGCCATTTTCCATGCCAACAGTTGCTAATAAGCAATAATTGTAAAATCCAGCTGAGGCTGGTGGATATGACTTTAGTTTTGGAGGTATTTGGTTAAAGTTGCAACAATTCATCTGGATGGGTGGGGACATAAAAGTTGGTACCAAGGTACCACCATTATTTATTTTTGGAAGTTAATGAATCATTTACATATGCTAACAGATAAATAAGCTATTAATAGGGATATTTTTCGGGCATAATGAAAAATGTTATAGATCTTTACTCTTTATTAACAACCTACTCACTTTCTTATGATGTTAAATCCGCAGTTAAAATATTAGTAAGCCCTAAAGGTCATGGGTTGTTCTCTCAGCTAATGTCATCAAGGTTTAAATGTCAATAAATTACTTGATTTACCTTTTGGTTTCTTACACTCTCTTACACTAAATGTTATTAAGTGACTCTAATGTGTTTAATAAAAATGTAAAAGTTGATCCTGTTCTAACAGGTAAGTGGTTGTACTTTGGGAGGAAGATCTAACTAAAACAATAAAGCAAGGTATTGTAGTGTATGCATTTATGAAGAAACAAACATTTGCAAGGCGCTCGACCTTTGTACTTTTAAGCTTCATTTTCATTTTAAACACATATATATATCCCTTATTTTGACACATATAGTTTGAAGTAGAGACAAGACTGCACAGATAAAGATTGGTTTGACATAATCATTTTTGTAATCAGCATTTATGGCAAGAAGGCTGAACCAAGCAAAAGTATGTGGTAGTCAAGATGCGTAGTGAACACTATAATATTTTTGATGTTTAAGTAGCATGTAGTGAATGTAGTAAGACTTTTACAGCAGGAATGTGTTTTAAAAAATGCAGTAGGAACCATCTATGATTTAATGTGGCACGGGTCGAACTGTGTGAGAAACTGACGGTACAAAACAGGCATGGGTGACATGGCCTGAAAAATTTAGATGCCATTAAGGAGGAAAAAAAAAATCCCTGCAGTTTCACGGAGGCACCTGCGAGTTGCACCATTATGTCATAGATGAAAGATTTTTTAAAAATGGGCTGATTTTATGCCATGGGTGTATAACATTTTTAAAAATGGGCTGATTTTATGCCATGGGTGTATAACATTTGAGGGTAAGGATAAGGGTATAAATCAGTCTTTCCACGGGACACTGTCTGTGAAGATAATAAAGCTCATCTACAACCAACTTTGATGAATCCTGCGTCTTTTCTTAAAGAACTACAATTGATTAAAGCAGAAATCGGACTCGGTCTCTGCCGGTGACCGAGACTTCTTAAGCTGACCGATTTCCGACCTAGTAGTATTATGGAATATACACCTGTCAGATAATTAGAAGTCCTTGAGTTACAACCTTGTTAAAACCTTGCAGAAACTATGCCTCAATAGACAGTAGTACCATGGTGTTTATTGTTCATTTGTTTTTCCCATCCTGAGAGACCTAAAACTCCATTAAGAGTAACAGTATCCCTGTCATGCTAAACATCCTGCATTACCCTGACTTCTTGATTTCCCTGCAGAGTCGTGCTTCATTGGCGTGTAGCCCTATATGGGCGCCGAGCCATATGCACACCTATGACCGTATTAACCTAGCCGAATGTTCACTAGGCACTAGAGTGAGATTATACCACCAAGGCCTCTTGCTTTTAGAGCTCAGCACTTACGGGATGATCTGAAACTGCAAACCCATGTGTGCGCTGATCCGCGGACAATATGGGGAGGTAGATGTAAAGGGTAAAGGTCACTCGTTATCAATTTGTTATGCTGTAAGTAACGCCGCTGGAGTGTGTTCATGAAGCAGGCCTTTGTCTTCTCCCACCTATATAACGCACCTGTCACAACATGTAGGTTTTTTCCGCAAGTGAAATTTCACACTTGCTATCGGAGGGATTTTGAGTAAATTACCTCAAGTACACAAAGAGAGATTCAGCCAACAGCAATATTTCCATACACTGGAAATATGGCTAGTCCCACTTATGTTCCTCGAGTTCCATCTACAATACTGGGAACACATAAACCTACCATCTCCTTAACTGTTTATAATCTATTCTGTGCACATTACACATTACAGGTGTAATCACTAGCATTACACCACGGGAAAAAAAAGCAGAAATTCAAAGCAATCAGTGCAATTGTGTAAAACACTGTCATCCCTTGTCCTTGCAGGGTTTTAAAATCAAATTCAACAGTTTGGAGTAAAGCTGAGCTGCAATAAAGGGGCTAACTCGTGTCGATAACTCAACACATTCCAGTGGAGAACTGACCAACATGGGGCTTGTGGGGCCAATTTATTTTTGGGCATAAGCAGTTTCTTTAGTATTGTTCAGGATACTTTGTGTGTGTGTGGTCACATTTGTAAACCACTTTTCAAGCAGTAACACACTTCAGGGATTGAAGTCATGATCTTGCAGTTTTTTTTAAGATGTTCTGACCATAAGCCTACACTGCAGCCAGCCGTATAACACTAGAGGGGGGTGAGCCTTTTAAGAATGAACATAAAACGCCTCCTAAAGTGAGACTTGCTCCAAAGAACAGGGTTGCCGGTGATTTTCTTTCAAGAGTTCAAAACCGAAGTCTGTCAGTCGGACTGTGTTTCTTAAATTTAGACACAAGATTAACCTTCAGGAGATAATCCTTTTCCTGTTGTGTCGGTGAATATGATTATCAACCGTCCTCACTATTTAGCAGAGATATTCAAAGCAGGGTCAAGATATTCTTTAGAATTTCCTGGAACATATGCAGTTATTATGCTTTTACCACCTCACTTGCTTAACACTTTGAAGCCTCCACTTGTTGTGATCAGTATTCAGTGTGTTTTGTTAGCAGATCTAAAGAATACATTGTCGAGTGTTGCCCAGCAAATTACCTCAGTGTCATGAATTCAGACGTCCTGAACTCAAAAAGGATTTGCATGAAATTACTCAACTGATGAATACGGGATTGTCTCTGACAATAGAGGCTATTGGACCAATGCTTCTAAGAAGATACTTGATAATCTGGCACCGGTTATCTTCGCTGGATACATCGCCAAGGAAATATATGAGTGAGTGAGAATGAGTGAACCCGTCCATTGTCTCCCACTGAGCTGGGGCCAAGGTTTTACTGGAAGCTATATTCAGAGATGGAGCAAAAGGGGAAGATGAATTTCTCAAAACACGTGTAAGGATAATTAACTCTTTCTTAGCAACACATTCATATCGAGGGGACAGCTACAGCATAAGCTGGACTGGAAGAGAGAGCCTCACACATCGATTTAGACTTCTCAGCAAATATGTCTTCATTAATCTCGTCCAAGTCCAAAACTGGCATTTTCTGGTGAGTTGCTACGCCATTTCATTGCTGGTGCAAACTGGTACAGAAAGTTTCCTCTGCCCATTTGACCTGTAGACAGGCAGTACAGAAGTAATGGTCTGTTATGTAAAAGAGGTAACTTAAGGTCTTCAGATATACCTGCAGAGGTAACGTTGGCAGGGGAACACGGGGGCCGGTCTTGAGTCCTTTGACATTTCTGTCATCTCAAATGAAAATCTCCCCTGAATCACTTGGACTCTGGGATTCTGCTTGTGAAGTCTGATGCCAACCGGGTGGTGGACACAATGAGCACGGAGCTGAGTGACACCTAGTGTGATTAAATGTGACTTAATCACATTTGCATATGTTAATCGAAGGTATGATAGACTTGCAGTACATTCTGCCAAATATCACTCCGTGGCGTCCTTATTTGACCATAAAGAGAACTTGGTAGCCTGTAGGACATTTTGTTATTGCACAGTCACTCAGACTCTTTGTACTTTGATTTTGTCTTTTTTTTTTTTGCAATTAAAGCTGATTGATGAAACACAATTAAATCCTAATAAAGCGGCATTTGCAACATGCATTTGAAAAAAAAAGTCTCTCAGGTATTGGAATTAAGCGGGTACTCAACTGGATTATACACTTCAAAGTCTGTTTACAGGTGAAGAAAAAAAAGTTGTATAAAGCCTTCTGTGGCTCCAGAGGATGCTGTGTGAAGTGTTGAGACAGTGTCGGATGGTGCTGAAGACTACAAGTTTGAAAAATGCAAAAAACATCTGGGGGTGTGGAGAAAAAAGTGAACTCACCCGACCTCTGCAGCCCACTCCTCATCTGTTCTTGAGGACAGGGGCTCGAGTGGCTCTCATAAAACACTCCAACTAAACTGTTGGCGGCTCAGTTGCGTTGTAGGTGTCTGGTTTTGACAAGGAAAAAGGAAGAATCTCCGGAGTCAATCATGTTCTGAACGCAAACCTGATAGAGCGCATCACTTTGGGATGTTAGAATATCATGGGAAATGGTAGCTTGCCAACAAAAACTATTAGATATTCCATAAAACGCTTTATATCTATTGTTAATAACACTGAACATCCTCTCCATTCTGAATTTCAGATAATGCCCTAGAACTACGCCATAGACACCCTCTGGTAAACAAAAAAGATTAATATGGGATCTTTTGTCCCATTGTACAATTATGACCATGGTGAAGGCGGGATTAGTTTCAGCGAGGTGCATTTTATCACAATAAGAAAATGGTTTATCTAGACATATAGGCATAATATCTGCCACTGGCAAAAATTCCATTAGTTTTGCTGTACAGTTAAAATCACAACAGTAATTATGCCAGCGTCTGCATCCCTCCCCTATCTATTTTCCTTCAGTCTCAAGAGATACAGCTCATCCTTTCCCCCAGAGGATTAAATCTATGGTCTATAGTCTCACGAGTAGAAAAAGTAGCAAAACAGGCAGAGACTTCTTCAAATGGAAGTCCTAATCCCTTACTTTAAAAAAAGGTGGTATTCCTTTTAGGCTAGTAGTTCAAGTTCAAGCACCGCCTCAATAATTCAGCGAGTTCCACATAAAGAGGATGGAGCGTATATGATTTGGATCTTGCGCAACATGCTCTTAGGATGTGGCGGCAGCCATCTTAATGAGTTTCAAGCTTATCATCACTCACGAGGGAAGGCAAATCAATCACTTCCAACGGCGGGGAGGGGCGGGAGGAGACAGAGGGAAGCGGAGATGTGACACGAGAGAAAGCTCGTCAGTCAGCGGGCGTTGTTTACCACAACAGCCCTCTGCCAAGGATTTTCCTAAAGGGACACTTGTTTTAATAAAAACGGGGCCCCATATTAAATTCTAATCCATTAGCGTGGCTGGCGAGCTCCGGCGACGCTTTATCAAACCATTGGGATAGATGAATGTTCCTTCATTATCACGGCTGGACCCTTTCAATAAACAGGGTCCGGGTTCTTTCTGGTGCCAGGGTTTGGGTTGGAATTCACAGCACACCTTTCCTACGAATAATGCAGCTGTTTGTTATGAAAGCCCACTTCCAATTTATTGCTAAAACAAAAAAAAAGGTTGTGTCAAGGACATTTTGACCATATGTGCCTTTATGGCTGTGAGCTTATTTGACATCCTGAATCAATCACGTCTTTGTCTTGCCTCAATGACACCGCATTACATTCAGTCTATGTTTTTCATATTTAGCATGAGGCCGACATGAATATATTTAAGAATTATCTGAAAGCTGGCGTCGTGATGAATGTGACAGCCGCGGGCTATGTTTTCATTAATTGCGGGTCAGAACCCCCATTTTGAGACGCAGACTTGATAACTGCAGGCCGAGCTGCTCATTAGTCACCACGTTTGTCTGTTTGCATTTTGACATCACTATCTTTAGCATAATATGATGTCACTGAAGTAGTGTATGGCAGATGTGGCTGCAGTGCGGGAAATGGCCAAAGTGCTTCCTACTTCCCTCTGGGCAGATGACCATCAGAAGTGTTTTTTTTTTTTTAAGAGTTAGCCTTCTGTGTGATGAGCGGGGATGAAGAGCAGGACATCGATAACAGGAACTGGCGGTGGAGTGGATAATTAGCCTTAAAAAGGAACAAAGGATCAATAGCCCCACTTTTGCCAAGAGTTTGTTCGTGGGGAAAACAGGTTCAGCCATCCAGTGCAGGACCATCAGCTTGTACGGGTGACACGAGGACACCGGGGAGACTCATCTATCAGGTTGGACTTGGAGACTGATAGAATGGATATACTGTAATGGAAGTCCAGGACTCCTTTCTTTCATTTTAGGCTGCCCTGCTGATGCGGTGTCGCTCCGTGCCAAAGAAAAGTTACGTTGGGAGCCGTGTAGCGCAAATGATGAATAGCTGTGGTTAAAGTATTCTATCACGTGTGCCATTATGCCTATCAATCATACGCTGTGTAATGTATAAAATGTGATGAGTTGAAATGAAGAAAAAAAAAATCACCATTTTGCTATATTTTCCATTATTATGTCTTATTAATGTATCACAAAGAACAGGATGTAGAGAAGTTTAGGTTTTTACTTTTGTGCTTTTATCCAGATTTTCATTATATTCATTGTCACATTTCATTTTTAAGTTGCAAATATTATTATTTTTTTTATTTCCTGTTCACCCTCATCCCTTTTTTTCTAGTTTTGTTTCTATGGTCGAGGCAGCACAGACAGCTATATGTTCAGAAAAGAGCATCTGGCAGCTATTTTAAGACATTTTGTGATTGACATCGTATCTGACATGGTCGGAATTGCCCTGACAAGGTGAATCCCAGCTATATGGCTCCATAGAAAGGTTAAAACCACCTGCCATGAATGATTTAGACACACTCTTCCACCAGATCTGGCTGTTGTATCTCAGACTGTACCTAACCTCACGCAGAAGAGCAGATTTTCGGCACATAAAAATGCTTAAGTCACTAATTCATAGCTGTGATCCTTTATCCTCTCTTATATGTCTTTTGTTCAAACCTCTATTTGAAGAATGGACTAAACAAGACATGAATTATGTGTTTTCTATGTTGGAAAAACTTCCTTTTTTTATAATTTTGTGTTGATGTTACACTTAATTTGGATAACACCACTTGACAGTAGAGATGGTGCTCATTTTGGGGACATAAAACACTCGACACCACACCAATAAATCCCAAAGAAAAGACCCACTGTTGAGCAGTGGTCAATGACAGTCTCCAAAGGTTTGATGAAGGTAAATGACGTGTGCTTTTTCCACTTCATTTCAGTTGCAACAATAGTGGACAATATCATTTCATAGGACGACAAAGGTTTCTGCTGCAATGCAATGCCAGATAAGTTCATAACGTCACAGTACAAACTATATCTACAGCAGCAGGAACTGCCGTCATCCCAGTTCAGTGGAGGCTAGTGGCCTTGTGTGAGCTTTGTGTCTTATGGATATATTAGAAAAACCCTTTCATGATTTCTGGAATTAGACAGTTGTTGTTGTCTGGCCTTGCCTCAACCTATGTTCTGAGGACAAGGTAAAAAATGTGGATGAGATGTAAACACATCCCAAACACACAAACTCAACATTGTTGGTTAAGCTGTCTTTACACAGGCACTATTACTATTGCAGGATATTATGAACAACTTTCCATTTAGCTGCCATTTCAAGTGTTTCTGCCTGCTACAGATATTAGTTTGATGAAATACACACAGCTCGTTCATGCATTTGTGCTAAATGAAGGTTATACTCATATAATACAGTATGTCTTGTTAGAAATAAGGGAGTATGACATGTGATATTTATGTAGAATTTAAAGAAAGACTTGAAAATCTGCTGTCGCAAAACCAAAAGTACGGGCAGTTTATTCTCAATAGAGGGAACAACAACACAATTCCCGAGGCCGTTAGAAGATATGAGGGGCTGATAGAAATGAGACAAGTATTATATTTGTTTAATGTAAGTATAAAGAATTACAGGGACATTCATTTCACTGTCCAACCGTGTTCCATTTTGTTATTACACCCAAATAAATAACATTTATTGTACTTTTCGAACCATTACATTGAATGAATCAATAGAAATGTAAATATATATGAATATGTGTTTTATATAAACAAAGGTATACTGATAAATGTTTAACTTGAAGTTGGCAGTATGTTCCATTATATTTGACTAATTAAAACTATTATATTTATGTATAGAATAGATCATGTTGTGTCGTGTAATATTTTGATGATATTTCTTGAATAAAGGTCAATATCGATTCGAAATTATGAACGGTATATTATCTATAAATCAGATCTGCTCTAATTAAAGTGACAATTGTGTAAAATGCGCTATAGCATTATGGAAATTCGGTGTTAACACTTACAAATCAAGGCAGCATATATTTATTATTACCAAATCCGCCTCTATTGTAGGTCATTTTTAAAAGAATTCTACAGTGGGATGATTTTAATGTTCCATGATATGCTACATGCAGTTTTATAAGCTCTTTCACACAACCTCTTACCAACGTGGGGTAAACTTAAATGCGTGTAATTTCCAGCATGAAAACGGTCAAAAGTCAACATACTCAAAGCTTTGCACCAGCATGCCGGTGGCTTCACTATAAAAGACATTGCTATGTTTTAAAACCCTGCTTTACTGAATAAGTCCTTTTGTTGTGTTGTCGACTTAGATACTTGAACTGAAGTTACAAAGATACATTCCGTTCAAAGCATTCTAGGCATGATTGCAACAAGGCCAGAGGTACACCGAACAGGCTGGAGATCAGGATGCATTTATAGATACTTTGGCTCAGGCATGACAATTCTTGGCAGTGGATGCGGGCAACAACTGCTGTTGTGATGGCCTTGAGCAAAGAGCTCCCAGTGCTGACAATGTGGTTGCACTGGGAGGCTCAAAAGCATGTTTTCGCTTGGGAATAAAATGTAAAATCTATAAAAATAAAGGTTAACCTGCCCATTCCCAAGCAAGCAGATCTAGGTTAGGGTAGTAACATATAACCTGAGTTCCACCATGAATAGAAACACTCAAAACCATGTACATAGGTCGGACGATGATGATCAGCTACTTCAAATACCATGGACATGAGAGCCGCCGTCCTTCTTCACTTGTCCCTGATGAATCTCATAAGCCAGCGGTCCAGACATCGAGTGTCTTTTGTTGCTCCAAATGAAAAGGTTTTTTTTTTTTTTTTTTCCCATCAACATTTTCTCCTGCAGATACAGCATGGTGGTTTTCATTGATGAGCTGTGGCTTCAAAACAACTTGAAAGAAAATCTCATTAAAAAAAAAAAAAAGGCAATGTATTGAGACCTGAAATCAAAAACTAGGTCTCCGAGATAACACTCCAGCTACCGTAGGTCTTGTGTTTGTAATAGCCTTCCTGGCTTTAATTATTACCACATAAGTAATCTCAGAGGCACAAATTGATTATTTGAATTTTCACATTAAGTTAGAACCTACAGGGACCCCAATTTCCACAGCATTTGAATATTATCCTCTTTTGAAATCAAGTTTTCATTTAAAAGCCATTAACAGGTTTTGAAACACACAAATGGATGTTTAAGGCACAGTAGTACGTAATTATCTCCATATGAATTATTAATTTCATCACACCGTGACTGAATGAATGCAATCGTTTCGGTTAAGGACTTTCGATTGGAACATTTGGAACGTTACATTTTGTTATAGAGGAGGCACTGAGGTTTGAAGTATTGTTCCAAATGTATATAATTCATCATTCTTGCTGTTTTTTGTCTTATTTAAATATAAGTCTTGTCCGGATTCACCTGGCAAAACATTCGCAAAGATGCAGTTGATGAATTCCATCGATTAGTTTTGACAGTGGCACGACTTCACTTTCGTCCAGTTCGTATATCATTTTGCTGAAATATTGCTCTTTCTCCGTTTTAAATTGGATCCCTCACAGAGCTCAAAGGTCAGACGCTCTTCCTCATTACATTAGAAACTGGCCATCTGTAAACCGACCAATTGTGGAGCCATTAGTAGTTAACAGTCAGTCAGCAGAATGGTGTAATTTGGGTTTACTTTAGTTACGCACTTCATTTAAACTTTACCGAACGCTCTCCGCGGCTTCTCATCTCGCTAATTCATGCAATTAAACACCGTTTTAAGCAGCCGTAGATATCGTATTGTGTGATCCATGGCGTTATCTCGACTTTAGGACTGTGCTGCTTGTGCTGACAGTGTCAGATTCTCAGTCTTTAACATTCGCTCGCAGCATAGGCAGTATAAAAATGAGAATGTCAGCCTCAAGTGCAAGAATGGACGGACCTTTTACTGCCAGCCAATTAAATCCCTCTTTATTTTCTACGGGGGATTTCTTTTTTTTTTATGTGGAAAAAGTCCCTGCTCAGGTTATATCTACAGAAGAGGGAATTGTTTGCACCCACGGAAGGCATTTTTACCACAGGTCACCGTGTAAACCAGTTTATACTGCTTTTTGGAGGCATCTTTCATATGACACGGCTGCAAAGTGTCATGCACAAGAGAATGATAGAGACTTCAGAGTGCCCTTCAAGATGTCTGTGACAAAATGAAACCTCGCTTTCCTCGCTGAGCGCAGTCACGTTGCCGTTTCTACTTGGTTAGATTGATTCCTCCTTGCTAATGGTTTAATTTTGGCATAATTCAATAACCACATTCTCCCAAGACGCCTTACACATTTATATGGAGTCTATAATAACGGCTTGGCAGTTAGATGAGTTGGGAAATCTCTGGTGGTTTCATTTGGTGCTAATTCCTCCTGTTAACACACTTTAACATGGCAAATGAGATACACAGCGCTGACGCTGTCCCTACTCTTTGTCCCCCCCTCTCCCGCTTTGGACCAGGATAGCCGACACCAACTAGAAAGGGAATGGTCGTACAGTTGCAGGGCCGGTCTTAGCTATGGGCAATGGCAATGTGGGCGGCCGCCCAGGGCGCAGTCTCCGTGGGGGGGCGCACGACCGCCCGAAAAAGAAAAAAACCTCGTGAATTTTAGATACCGCTCATTAGGTTAGGGGAGCAGGCGCAGGGGGGTTCGCCAAGGGCACAAATGTGGCCAGGACCGGCGCTGTACAGTTGCATACTGGAGTTTTAATGACCTGATTTGTGACACGCTCTAAAGAAAACGCCGAACGCGGTTGCACTCAGGTGTAAAAGTGTGAAAAGGAAGCAGGGAAGTGCTAAAAAGAATCAAGAGGCTGAGATAAATATGATTAGAAATTGGAGTCAATGGAGCTTTGAGGTTTGAAAGAATAAGATCAGATAGAATGCAGTGCCGAACGGGCAACGAGTTGATGTTGACCATTGTGCACCGGGGACAGGTCGAACCGTCCCGGCCATCATCTCTGAGCAAAAGGTTTTCAAACTCTAAACGAAACTAAGTCCAAACTCTCGATGGTCAGAAGGTCAAGAGACGGAAGATGTTCGGTTCTTCTAATTCTTCAAGCACTTCTTTGGTTTGTTGACGCACGGGGAGGTCTAAAAAAGCTGCAATATTTTCTGCACGGCCACACTTCATAACTAACAGTCCAAGCTGACCAACTTTATGTTCTGCTTGTAAATTAATAAACGGCATGCTCTCGTGTTCTGTTTGTTTTTTTGAATCTCACCATTCAACCCCCTGAGTTTCGTTACACTACTCTAACTCTCTATGCTTCGTGCATGTAGCCTACACACTCACAGGTACACGGCAGCAGAGAACATCACAAGTAGCTGACGTCAATACTGCTGTAAGAGCTCTGAGAGCCCCTCCACGGGAGCCTTTTTTTTTTAACAAGCACACCCACACTCTGCCAACTTCAGCCTCGCTATTGTCCAAACACAAGCAAACTGTCACTCACTGCACTCTGGGAGGAGGAGGATAGTTGGAAAACAATAGTCCCCCCCCCCCCCTCCATCATGACAAGTCCGTTTTGGTTGGTTAAACCCAAGCGTCGAACTTTATCCTTTTTAGCGAGTCCATATCTCACGAAGCCGGAATCAAGTAACGCCGTCTTCTTTTCCTCCCCCCCCCCCCCCCCCCTTCTCCTTCTTGTCAGGACTATTCAGTGCTATTTTCAATAGCCACATTAGTATGTTTCTCGCTCACAAGTGAGAAAATGAGTTTTTCTACCTCCCACCATTTCATTATCTGAGCAATCTCCCAGCGCGCAGTCTAATTCCTTTAGCAAGGCCCCCGGTTTCTGCAGACTCCTCACCGCCGCCACACTTTGAAAGCCGCGGTGATAGAAACAAAATGGGGACAGGAGAGAAAAGAGAGCGGAATTTTACAGTAAATCACAAACCTGTTAAGCATGGGTGCACTGCAGAGACGGACACATAAGAGACGTGTGCACGAGCCACCCACGTACACGGCCTTATCTAGCTCTTTCAAACAGTCCGTCTTGGAAAAAGCACACACACACACACACCAGAGAGACCAATTTTAACCGATAACAATGGAGCGTCTAATTGCAAACTCATACTAAGTAAAGCCATTATCTTTTATTGAAGAGAAATGAGTGAACCTGTAGGGCAAACAATACGCAATACAGTGCGTCGTGAACCGCTATCGGACGGCCTCGAGCCGTTCAAAAGAGGCTCCCAGGTGCTTGTATTTGAGAGAGGCAGGCTTTAAAGAGGGCGGAAATGACAGAAGATGAGGTATATATATCAGAAATGACTGTGATTTTAACATCTCACTTTGATTTCACAGAGCCAAAACAGAACTGGAGCTGACAGAAAGGGGCACTCGAGCTGATTTTAACACATCAGTATATTTGGACGTCAAAGAATGGGCCCTTTAAAAACTGGCAGCGTTGGAGTTTAATAGGAAAGATGCTATGGGTTGCAATATGGGGGAAGTACGACTGATACTAAACAAATTGAGATGTCACTCAGCAATTTTTTGGCCATTCCTGTTTAAACCTGTCTCCTGCAAGTCCCCCAACGCTGTCGGAAAGCCTGTTTTAAAAATCTCCACAATGCCACTTTGATATCTGAAACATCTCAAGTAACCTCCAAACCGGGAAGAAAAATATCTTCCTCGGCTCGTATGTCCTAAATCCTGACAGTGACGTCGCCCGGCTCGACCTTGACACTCTTTTCATGCACGATCTACTCATGTTGCCTGCGAATGTGGCGGTGCCAGGATGCACAGATATACATAGGAGCATCGTGCCTGGATGTGGGCTCTTGTTAAATGACTTGACACTCTGAAGGAAGTCATACATCAACTTGTTTTTTTTTTTTCCGGTTTTGGCCAGGCATCACCCGGCCTCGGCTGGGGGGAGTCAGTAATGCTACGGTTGCCATTTATCAAACGACAGGGGTTACTGCGGCTCCGGCTCAACGGGTGCAGCCGCCATAAACAAACAGGAGGCCTGATGAATACAACCAGCCTGCCCAGTGGGAGAAGAAAAAGGAGAGCGGCGAAAAAGGAAAGCAAGAGCGTGCTGCCGAGACAACCCTGACAAAAAAAAAAAAAAAAGACTAAATAAAACATGAAACACGCTGTAGCACATCCCTATCTCTCTCCCTCCATGTGCGCACAGACATAAAGACATCTCTTTAAAAGCTTTGATCATGTGCATCTCCAGCTGCGTATCCAACCACATCCACACGTCAGCTTATCCTCTCTTTTTTTATTTTTTTTTTTACACAAAACACGGAAACAGTGCACGGAACTGTAAATAGAGTATTGTACGCATGGCATCCATGGCTCGCAGAATAATTGGTTTCCATTTTGCATTCAGGAACTCTGTATTTACTTCATTCAAATTGGACTGGGAGGATCTCTCTAATGCTAACGGCAGGAATAACAGGTGCTTGAAATTTCCATTATTTCCATCTTTCTCTCACATAATAGCTTGTGCTATATGTAGATAAATAAACATAAAGCCATATTTAGATGCGAGCGGAACATTTTTTTGCCAACGTCAACGTTAACTTTGTTAGAAAATCGGATTTTTGTTCATGAAAACGACCCCAACAATCGAAACATCCAAAAAATAAAGAGAAAACTTTGTTAGGATGACTCTTGATGTCCATTAAATCCATAGATTTTTACTTATTTTCTTCACTCTTTGCAAACAAGATATAAAGAAATGAAAAAATAAAAGCCACAGATCTATTCAAAATTCAGTTGTCACATTCTGTCATCACAAAAGGGGTCTTCGGGCCAATTAAATAAACAGAAGCCAGCCACAGTGGGCTTGTTTATTCGACAGATGGCTTTAAAAGTCTCGATCCAGACTGCTCTTTTAAGCACAATGGATTCATTTCTAGGGAGTTAATTCAGCACCGGCTGGACAGTGGTAGTGCTAATCTCGCAGATGATCCTCAATGGCGACTGATGTGACAGATATTACTGTAGAAGCCTCTAAGATCATAATTATTTATTTTCACTCAAATAAATAAAAGCCAAACCATCTCAGTCCTGATTGGAAATACTTTCAGCATTCATTAAACCTATGGTGCTTTCTATTTATGTGAGCATGTGCTTGCTTTTATGTGGATTTTACTATGATTGAGTCCTTGACTCGCCTGCTTTTATGTGTTAACAGGTTTGCCATGACATTTCACGTCTAAAAACACTTCATACATAATGCATTTGTGACCATAAAACAATCCATTGTCCTTATGTACCGATTCACACTTGGGATTTACATAAGACGACAGGAGCAAACACATTAGCGGGGTGTTACGCGGCAACTGAAAGCATAAAGAGGAAAGAAAAGTGATCAGTAATTATGGCAACATGGGGTAAGAGAGGAGGTGTTGGGGTGGGGGTAAAAATTGGTTGAGTGCTGATGAACATTTGAGCATTTCTACATGCCTGAAGGAATTCCATTAACCACTCTGATTAAAGTAATCATTGGAGCCATCGGTGCCTGTCAGATGCCATCCCTGCCCTCTCAATTACCCAGATCTCCTTGAACTCAATTGCACACATCATCATGGGGACTGGGTGGCAGGCGAGCGCTGAGGATGAGGCATCTTCGGCGAGACGAGAGAAGGGGGGTGGGGGGGTCGGCAAGGCATTGCTTGAGCATATGGAATATGTCCACCCCCTCTATCTGTCTCGGTATGCAGAGGGTGGCCACGCATTTGCCTAATTATCGGTTCCACATATTGCTGCCACGTCGGGTGGCGCAGTCGAAACGCGGTAAATAAAGTGTAGAGGTTAAAACAAATAAATTCTCGCAAGTAGCGCAGCAGATGGTCGAGGTTCGGTCCATCAGGAGAGTTGAGACGGTGTCAGTTAAAGTTGTCAATCACGAGAAGCTATATGCTGGATTTTTTTATTTTCAGCTAACAATTATTGCCATTTATTTAATTCTTCATTAATCGTTTGGTCTGAATTAGTCCAAAAAGATATCGATGCTATCATTTAAGATGAAGAAGATTCACATTTCGACAGCATATTTTGAGGAACTTTTGCTCGAAACGACCAACATAGTTGACAGTTTTCTTTTTATTGACCAATGGATTCATCGAATAATCATTTAAGCTCTCCTGGCAATCAAATAGTTTCATGTTAAGTCAATCCTGCAGTTTCTGTGCATCTTCCTCAACCATTCTGACTTCAAACTGATCTTCAATCAAATTCAACCTCAGAGCAGTATTTCTGGGGGAATTATGCACACCAGATCCTTGCTTTTTTTTGTTACTACTTTACATATCAGTGCATAAAACTTGTCAAACCACTCTGGAGACCAAAGCATGTGTAACTGTCTATGGATCCAGACTCTTAGAGGGAACCAAACGCCAACAAGATTCATTGTTTGTGGTCATTTTCTCATTTGGATCCCACGTGTCAACTGAAAAGATAAGAGCCTTTTAAGGTGGCACTTCTATTTCTATCTGATCTTGAGGCCTTTTCTTACACAGAATACCTTAAATGTGTCACTTTTTCTTGAATCAAGTTGCCACACTCTAACTGAGCAGTTAGTGTTCCAGCTGCCCTTGCAACAGGATACAAACAGAGAGTGGGAGGAACAATGGGTAAATAAGGGGCCCCAACAGCTTCTTCTTCTTTTTTTCTTTTTTTTAGCCCTTTTAGCAGCTTAATTCGACCCTTTGCATGTGTGGCATCAAGCTGATTTTATTTACCATAAACACAAAATTCTGCCAACACCATCCCGATGAAGCGATGAAACGCAATCTATGGCCAGGAAAGTGCTAAATCAAATCAAGGGAAACGTTTAATGAGCTGTTAGAAAAATTTCCAAGTTAAACTCGGAGCACCGAAAATAACCAAGCGATGATAGCCAACAACTCAGCAGCTTGGACGCGTTTCATGGGCCCAAATACCATTCCACATTGATTAACTCTCGCATGGTGCGAAAGAAGAAACGTGTAAGAGAATACTGGAACACATACTGTCCATCACCGTCTGCCGTCAACGCTTCATCTAAAAAGAAGTTGGGATATGTGTTTGCGCTTTTTCAGAGCTCGGGAGCCGAGATCAAACCTAGACGCTGCCTTGTGAACTTTCCTTGCTGTGTGCAGCACATTACAGAGCAAGGAGTCAGACTTCTGTGACAGCTACATCTGCACGTACATCACGCCTTGCGTTGCATCAGCCCCACACATCAGATTGCGCACAATAGGTTTAGCCATAAATCAGGGTGAGCTCTTGTCTGGCGTGAGGCAACACAGGCTGAGATATTACACCTCGGAGCTTCCTCTCTTTTCCGAATGCAGATGTTTGACCACTGCAGAAATTTGACTCTCGCTGTTTGGTTGGAATATTTATACCCGGCGTCATCATCTGATTGAGTGCACATGAAGAGACACAAAGCTTATGAGAGGCTATAAATGGAATAATCCAAGACGGTGTCATAAACTCTTTGCCCTTCCTTGATGATTCCATTTGTGTTAAGACCCATTGGCTGATTAAAAGCATTATGTCAACTGGCAAGCGTCTCCTTCCTCATTCACATACACACTAGAGCCCCGTGCAGCCAAATGCTACATACACCCATTGAGTGCTGGGTCAAAACAGTGATAAACATCCATGCTGGGAGTTTGAGTGGGATGTGAGATGTGCATGCAAACATACAGTAACAAGCCCATTTGTAATACATGATTATGTAATTGTGCTCAAATTAGTCGACCAAATTTAGCCAGATCATCATGAAAAGTGTAATATTTTAGGGAATACAAGTAAACATTGCACCAACCAGGTTGTTTTGGGATCCTTTCTTGTGGCACTTCAGTAAATATCAATGATTTTTCTTCCATGTTGGCATCAGAAAAATAAATAAAAATCCATGTCAGACACTGTCAACACTGCGCCATCCCATAGGCCACCAAAGCTGGGCAACTACACACACTTCTTGGCTATGATTCACATCCCCTGCTACATGTATGACACATCCACAGTTACACTCGGTTCCAGGACTCCTCATCTCCCAAATGGTGCCTTCTGTTCTCATTCTGGGCTTCTATGAAAAGATCCAACAAAAGAAGGACCCAGAGCAGGCCCCGTTTCATTTTCCTTTTTTTTTTTTTTCCTGTCATTGAGAAACGGCAGCTGGCACCTCGCTGAAATGAAGTGAAAGTGACGCTTGTTTTAGCAGAGGAATACCTGCAGTGGCAAGTCGTAGCACGATAATCCAAATAATTCCTTCTGTATGAGGTATAATAAGGGGGACAGATTAAGGTGTCTGACATGGGTAGACTTTATTTTTTGCTTTCCTCTCTCCAGAGAGATCCCTGCCTCAGTTTCGGGAACATTGGATTCCTAAATGGTGATGCTCGCCGCGCTGAAAATGGTGGCACTGTGCATCCTTTGCATTTTTATCGGCCTGCTTTGCATGTTGGATTTAAGTGGGTCAAGTGAAGCGTGACTTAAAGTCCAACTGAAATTTAAAATTGCATTTTTGCTCCGCCTGCTACATACATATCTGCTCTGTAAATCTCATTTGAGAAGAAGTAATGACAGCCCTTATTTTGAAAAATCAAACCCTACATGAAGCGACGTCACAGTTCAGGTGACACTGACATCTGGCCTGCTACACGACACAAGAACCACAGAATGTCTTGTCCTGCGACTTATCTTGTTGAGACCAAACAAACATTCACAAGGGGAAAAGAACACTGCAGGCTACATATATAATTAGCTCCCATAGCATTTAAACATACCTGCAACATGTCACTTGAGTCTGGTTAGATGCCGGGTTGGTCCTTACCCTCCAGTACAACTAACAACATGCTGTCTTCAACATGACATGCAGGCTACATTGCACGTTTTCTTTACCGCGTGTCTCGTTCCCTACGGTGTAACACCGGTAACTCAGCCTGCCCGCTGCTGTCAATCAAACCACAGACACCGATACGCCCCTCTGACCGGCTGAGACGAAAATGATTTTCTTCCTTTTTGTTTTTTTTTAATAAGAAAAAAAAAAGCTATTAACAATACATTTGAAAAACACATTTGAACTACAAAAAAAAAGAAGGACTGAATATGTGATTTCAGTTGGACTTTAACAAAAAAAAAATCAAAACAAGCGCTTAAAGGTTAAAAAAAAACAAAAAAACCAAACAAGCAGCATTTTCAACATATTTCCTTAATATATCATGATATCTAAAAAAAAAAAAAAGATGTTCACTTATGAAACAAACCAATGAAAAGACAGAATTAGACACTGAACCCTGAATCCAGCAGCTGTGCGTCTTAATCACTGTCAAAGTTCATAACACATTGACTTTGTCAGATCACTGAAAATAGCATTTGATTTCTAGTTAGCTCCGAGGATGTTTATACAAATGACCACCTCAACGCTTGTCAGTTGACAATGTGGTTGCTGTTGTCATGCTATAATTGCAAAAGGGACAGCCTCAGATAATGCTCATTGATTGAAACCCATTGATTCTAATCCTCACTGAGTCGCTAGTTGGCCCCTTTGAGTGAGACACATAAACTGTATTTTTTATCTTCTTTGACTGAGTCAACAAGATAGTCAATTTGTATTAGCCAGTGTATTGTGATTTGATTAGAAAATAAAATAGATTTTCTCTCCCTGGAACGTTCTTTTCAAGTTCTGCAATTCCATAATTCACTCTGATTCATAATCAGTCAGATATTGGACCAAACCCAAAATTGTCTCCTTCAATATCATCACCAACCAGCCTTAGTGTCCTCATAAGCACATTATATGAACCTGACATCATGTTTATTTGATGACAATAACATAGTTTGGTCAATATAGTGCATTAAGTGCAAAGCAATCAAAACAAATGAAATTGATAAGGGATAGAGAATCTGCGAATGCTTGTATAAAAATAGGTGTTACATTGATTAAAATATCAGTATTACACAACAGAATTAATACTTCAAATATCATTTATGAATTTTGTTTTGATAACATATCAATTCTACATATTAAGAATGAATACCCATATTCATTTTTAATATAATAATCTCCTTTATGAGAGCTCATCGAAGGCTAACTCGCCTTCCAATTCCAAAAAGTGCAGAAAGCATACAAAGACACTTTTTTTTTGTTTGTTTTTTTTTTGTTCCATCTTCTTCAAATGACGCAGTCTTTTTTGAACATTGGGGGTGTGCCACTTTCAAAAAAAGCCACTTTTACAATGCAGAGCTACAGTAAATGAAACTACAAACATAAGCCTTTTTTTCCAGAGGATCATGGAGTATGATGACACAGGTAATATTGATGTAGAATCAAAAGTTTTGAAAAGACATGGCAGATTATATCAATAAATACTTACTTACAGACTACAGCAGAAAATAGTCCTACACAGTTTTGATGATCTGCTGTACAGTGTTTTTGTCCAGGAGTGATTTTATAAACATTTCTTTTCTGATTCACAATATACCTTATGTATGGTTATATTCCTGAAAATGAAGTTGGGTAAGATTTACCTGTACACTTACATTTTGTGTGTTATTCGATCTTCACTATAGAAAAATAGATTTTGCATCGTCAGTTAAGTAGAGCAATTTTGTTCATCCATGTTTCAGAAAGCTGTATCCATTCCTGTAATGTCATGTTTCAGAAATAAGAATAAGATTGTTCGGCACACCCCGTTTAAACTCCTTTTGCTTTTGCTTGTTTGTAATAGTGCCAAGGCACCCTATAAACTGAGCCACTGTTTCAAGGAGGGTCAAGAGAGAAAACGCTTCATTACATCAATGAATCTGTTGCTCAGAACTGGCTAAAGGTGGTCTGTTTCTCCAGAACTTCGAGGTAATCGGGCTCAGACTGAAGTTTAGCTTTTAGCTCCAAATACTCATTTCTGTTGGGCTCAACATAAACAGTACTGGGTGCTGTGCCATAGAGCACTGTTTCTCTTATCCTCTCCGGGTGCAAGAACTGACGTCTGACATCAAAATTTGGGTTGTACGTGTACGACACGGGCCCTGTGTACTTGTACTCTAAATTGGCACCAGCTGGGATGGATGCCATGGACTGATGGGAGGGCTGCTTATCTGGCTCGAGGATGCCTCTGAAGAAATGGTCTGCATCCTGGACCGGGGAGGGGTTTTCACGTGGCTCGATGGTGCTAACACTGTACGAAGGGCTCCTCATCGTACTGCTATCCCTCTCCTCATCTGGGGTACTCCGGTACGTGACCTTGAGCTCATGGAGGTCACGGTAATCCTCCACTGTGTTTCCTTCTCGTGACCTGTAAATGGGGTTTTTGCACATGTGGCCCATGGGATGGGGGATATACTCATAAACATGGCCAGCTGGAGCCTTTACTTTGGGGCCTGAGCGGTTGCTGTAGAGGCTGTACTGCAGGTTAAAAGAGCTGACATCTGAATTGTTGGTGCTAGTGCGGTCACTCTGTGACTTTTTGCGCTTTTTCATCACTACAACAAACAGCCCCGCAGCCACGAAGACAGACATGATGAAAACAAGCAGGAGGCTGAGGATGAGGACAGAGAGGGGAACAGTGCTGCTGGGGGTGTTGAACTTCTGCGGGGCGTCTGTGGTGACAACCCGGTCATCCATTGGCTCGTCCGTATGAGTAGTCGGCAAAATATAAGCATCAGAGTAGTCTGGGCAGAGTTGCTCCGACTGGATGGAGCGCAAGTCCATTCCTGTGTGGCGTCTGGGCGTTTTACACACAACCTCGTTAACCACAGTGCCTGCGCTGAGTTGCTCTAGCCAAATCTTCATCCCCACTATGTCGCAGGAGCAGTCCCAGGGGTTTTCAAACAGATCTATCTGCACCAGCAGCTTCAGCTGATCTAAAACACCACTCACAGGCAGGTTTTGGAAATCGTTGTTGCGCAGATTAAGCCTAGACAGGGAGAGGCTGGAAAAGATGCCCACAGGTAAGGTTTTCAGTAGGTTATTGTTGAGGAAAAGCAACTGGAGATTAGGGAGGTAGCGGAAAGTGCCCGCATCGACCTCCTTGATTTTGTTGTACTCTAAATAAAGATACTGCAAGTTCTGCAATCCAAAAAACATTTCTCCTGTAAGTCTGTCCATGAGATTACCATTTAAATACAGCCTACGCAGGTTGGTTAAATCCCCAAAAGCCCGGTCGTGGATGAGACTTATCCTGTTGTTTCCCAAGTGAAGCAAATCCAATCCAGTGGCATCGACAAAATCTGATCTCCGTACCACAGGGATGTAATTTCCAGTGAGATACATCTTTTTAGGATTGTATGGCTTGGGTTTTAGATCAGAAATGCTTTCAATCTTTCTCTCTTGACAGTTGACATTTAGCCCAATTTCAGATATCTGCAGGTTACATGTGCAGGCAGTGGGACAGTCCAAAGGCACAGGAGATTTGGTCTGAAAAGCAATGATGGGGCCATAGTTGTAAGGGCTACCGCCTGGTATTCTGGAAGTGGGCTTTAACCTAGTTCTGTTAAATTGGCGTGTGCCCTTGGTAGGCCTAGAAGAGGACCTAAAAACAGCTGAGGAGGTGGCGGAGGCTGTGACAGCAGCAGGTGTAGTCTGGTAATATCCATTAGTGCTGCTAGGGGGTGCAGGTCTGACCGTGTCTTCTATTGGTCTTCTTGGGCAGAGTTCCTGCTTGGACACCTCATCCAGGTCCCTACCATGGAGCCTGAACGGTGTCTCGCACACCACTTCTCCCACCAGAGCCGTATAGGCTATACTCTCCAGCCAAGCCTTCAGAGCAATGAGCTCACAGGAGCAATTCCACGGATTCTCCTCTAGCTGTAATTCCACAACTTTGTCCATGTGCTCCAGGAGGCCAATGTAGGGGAACATTTTTAACCGGTTCCCCCTCAGGTCCAAGTGCGTAAGGGGAACATTCCGGAAGATGTTCGGGGGCATGGCAGAGAGCAGGTTGTCGTTCAGGATCATCACTGTCAGTTGGTGTAGTTTGCTCAAGGCGTTGGACTCTATATTGGTGATGTAATTATAATCAATCTGTAGATATTCCAAACTCTCCAGTCCTGCAAAGGTGTCATCCCTCAGAACTTCAATCTTGTTGTTATTCAGGTGCAACCTTTTTAATCCCTGGAGTCCATTGAAGGCACCTGACTCTATCTCAGAGATATCATTGTTCCCCAAGTGCAGGATGGTCACCCCGGTGTAATTGATGAAATCATTGACTGACAGCTTCTTCAGGAGGTTCCCTGTCAGTAGGAGATGGTACATGGAGAAATGGACCGGGCTGACCTCCGTCAGCCTGATGATCCCCCGGTTCTCGCAGCTCACCGTCAGGATCCCTTCCTTCTCCTCGCACGTACACAGGTTTCGACAGATCTCCCCATAATTGTCATACATCTCGACCAGCCTCAGAGATGATGCAATCAGAAGGATTATTTTTAGGATCCAGATATGCATTTTTCCTGGGAGAGGATGCCCCAGCTCACTCAAGTGCAGTACCAGTATGAGGTGTCATCTAAGGAGGAAAAGAAAAGGACGGGTTCTGTTTTATATAGCATGGAAAATACATATGTGACATGTGTATTTATAAAAAGCACACACACACACACACACACACATACATATGTCTATATATAGTAATCGGCTCTTGAAAGAGCTGTTTCTCTTGCTTAACAAGTATTAGACATTCATAACAAACACACACAGGCAAAGACAAGCAGGCCTATTAATGTTTGTTCATTATGCAGATGTGTTATGTCGGCTTCATTTTGGCTTTGAGGGTTCTTGTCTAAAAAAAACAAGCGACCTGGATGAAAATGGAATAAATGCATACTTAAAAACGATGATGTATAATCAAGTTGATAAACACAACTATACCCGCGGTGGATGGCCACTGCGCATTTTTGATAGCTCGCCTGAATTCCAATCCATCTTGGGAGGAAGAAGAAGAAAAAAAAAAAGGCTTCGCCATCCACCGTGTGCAGACTGATAGATCTGGTCATTTACTAATTCAATCCCTTGAGCATTTCCACACACACACACACACACACACACAGATAAAAAAATAAAATAAAGGCTCACTGTCAAAATATCTCCTATCGCTTTGTGTGATGGATGATCTTGTTTGATTTGTCTCCGATCCCTTTTCGTGCAAACTAACACGAACACCTCCGAGATGCAACTATGTCCTAAACATAAGGATTTCTCACTCACCCCGCATACCCGACGACTTGGTAACAGTGGGGGGGGAAACTGTCGGATCCCTTCTCTCTCTCTCCACCTCCGTCCAAACAACATGAGGACGGGGAATGATTAAAACGATCCCAGCTTTTTTTTTTTTATTTATTTATTTTTATTCTAAGGATGATAAACGCCTCTCACGACTTGGATGAGATAAGCAAAGCTGATGTTAATGTTCTATCGGCCTGCGATAGAGAGAAAAAAAAAATGTGAATATCAGCCTTTACAAGGCGACAGTCGCAGCCCTTCTTCTGCCCACGGGCGAAAAAAAAAAAAAAGAAATGAGAGGAGTTGATCAAAGGCGAATAAGCAATAAGTGTTGTTGATCTCATGGCGGATCTCTTGGTCCAAATTACATTTTTGACAGGGAGTAAATAATTCTGTAATCAAGTATTCTGCATGGCATCTTCTATATAGAAGGTTGCAGCTTCTCTCTCTCTCTCTCTCTCTCTCTCAGACGCGTGAGCGCGCGTGCACACACACGCGCACACACGGTCTGTGTGCGCTCCTCTTTTTTTTTTTTTTTTTTTTTTTTTAAAGAACGCATCGATCCGCTATATCTACCCAAATATGCGCATTCCTAACGCACAAGGACATATATGTATACATATATATATACATATATATATATATCCACCGCTGCGTGCCTGCTGCTCTATCTGAGTGGTACACCCACTTTCATCATTTTTTTTCCCCCTCTCTCTTTATTGTCATAACCTGAAGAAATGCCCGTCGCCTCTGGATATAATATAGATAACTTGAAAAGCAGGTGAGTCTATCTTGGCTCGGGTGTCCCTGTGCAGAGGCAGCAGTGGGCTGTTATTTGGAACGAATAATAAAAAAATTAAAAAAAAAACTGTGATGATATATGTGAGCATAAAATCAAAAAAATAAATAAATAAAAAAGCAGCAAGGCTCTATGCTTGTTATTGCCATAGCAGCCGCAGACACCTTTGCTTAACAGCATTTTTTTAAATCCGGATCAACTTCAGCAATGCAACTGAGGGTAAGGAAGAGAGATTTCAGCACCACGGACAGATCCCCCCTCCCCTTCCACCTCCCACCACCCCAAAAAAAAATCAAAAAAATCTAAATGTTAAAGCCTATAATGCCTCAGTGCAGATGAGCAGTGGTGAGAAAAATTAAAAATCATTGTCCTCTTACCGTTCTGATGCCGGTAAACGCCAAAGCATCCCGAAAAATCACGACTGTGCCCCTTCTTTTTTTCCTCCAACCTCAGTGAAAACATGGATTTGGTGATTTCACCGCCCTTCCTTCCCCGTCTGCTGTCAAAAAGAAATAAAAGAAAAGAAGAAAAGAAAAGAAAAAAATCCTTAAAGTCAAGTCTCGGTGTTTAGCTCCATAAACCAGGCATCGGAGAGCACATATACAGTTCTCATTCAGGCCAATAACGTGACAGCCGGCGCGGCAAAACGGGATCCTGTGTTCTTCCAGCGGCCACTGAAATCAGCGGTATCATCTCGGAAAAAGAGCCAGAACCAAAGTTCGAACATGGTGAAGAAAACGGGGCGAAGAAAAACTCGGTAATCCCACATCAGACAGGACTTGCCGCATGCATTTTAACTGTGACTTTCATCCATGCGCACTGAGCGCGGAGGAGAGAAGGCACGAATCCCCCCTCGTCTGCTGCCAGTGGTGCGGCTTGTACCAGTTTATGTATAGATCTAGCCCAAGGTCTCTTTATTTCAATTGCCAGAGCGTCCGAATCGACCGGAGATCAGTGGATATGTTCCTCCAGCTTTTGCCTCGGATGCAAGAATCCGATCCCCCCTTTCTCCAGTCCTGCATTGGTCATAAGATATCCTATGTATATAACACAAGAGCTTTATCTTTCCCACCAACGTTTCAACTAGTGGAACTTGATCTCGGGTTGGTAGGAAACCAGCGCATCCCCTACAGCGACGGTCATATTATGAAACAATTACCACAGTGTGGCAGCCGAAATCACTCGTAAAAACGCATAAATCCCCCCAATCTCAGGACTGTCACGGCGCGGGAATGAAAAGCAATTTAATGCGTGCAATACTCTTTAAGGGGGTATGGTAATGTAGAGGAGGAGGGAATGGAAGAGAGATGGTGGGGAGGGAGGGGAGGATTGGTGGTGGTGAAAAAAAAAAAGGGAAGAGGGAGGTTGGAAGAGGACCCATAGAGGGCAGCACAATGAAGAAAAAGGCATCTTGGCAGGCTGCACTTTGGAAGTCAGTGGATTTGAATTCAACTGCAAACAACCATTTGATTTGTCACTCAGCTTTAGCTCTTTTTTTTCCCCCTACACCCTGCCAAGCCTTGCCTGGCGTCTTATTTCCATGCTTTTGAAAGTCACAACCGGACACGTCCGAGCTTTTCTTTGATTTATTTTTTCTTCTTCTTATAATGCCATAATGCTTTGGATTCTTCTCGGCAAGCTTTTGATTTCCTCTGGGAGAAGTGGGAAGCAGATATTGGCCTGACACTCGTCATGTCTCTTCATTATTCAGTCTGGAGGAAACATATTCCTTGAGACGGTTTTCAAATGATTGTGTTTGCTTATTAGCAGCACTGTTCAGACCTCCATCCGTCACAATCCAAATACCTGCTTTCACTTGTGAATCTTATCCTCTAGACCGGTCTGTGCCTGCTCATAATCCTACACATCCCTCATAAAGATAACCTTTAACCTTTGATTTAACTCTGCCGAGTGGGTATTAAAAGATCCGTCAAGACAAATAAGGTCAAGCAAACATTTTCATTTGTGCACCTCCAATCTCTTTACCGACTCGTCCAAATACCCAGATTAAGCCTATAGTTCCGGAAAACACACATTTACAAGAGATCTGCATTGAAAGAAATGAGTGTACTGTAGGATTAGGCTTAATCCAGTTTTGCACCAAATACTCGAGCCTACTAATGCCGCCGTGTTGCTGTAAGCGCTCTGTATTTTCACCAAATCGTGGCTTATTTGCCCCCTTGTTGAAAGAGCGAATCGAGTCAAAGCCACAGCTGCCCTCTTACCCTCTTGCTATGGGACGAGTAAACTTTAAAAGCACTTAACTAAAGCCTTAACAGAAAATCGAATTAAATCTAGCATATGGTGGGGCTGCCATGTCCAAAGAGATTTCCCACTTAGTCTTAGTATTGTGTGGTAATAAGTCAACTCTTATGCTCTCTTTAGCATGCAAGGAGCGACAATAAGCGGATGTGGCATCCGTGCCGCCTTACTGAAATTAGCCGTGGAGATGCATTGAATTATCTTAAAGTGTCTTGCTCTGTAATCGTATTAACAGTGGTGTATCCTGTGGGGATGGACAAATCTGTATCTATGGAACCCCAGCTGGAATATAGTGATGGAGAAACTAATGCAGCAGGGTGTTTTTGCACCCCTCCCTTTGGAGGAGACTGTGGCTGGCTCTCCCCTGAGAGGCATCGTAGCATCAAAGAGAGGAGAGTAGCTGTCCTAAATCTTTTTTTTTTTTTTTCCCCCTCTCCTCTCCCCAGCCTTAAACGACTTTGTGTACTGCTGATGGGAGAGGTAGATACCCTTGATAAAGTAGCACCCTGGTGATGATGATGGCGGTGTGTGTGCAACTTTTATAGATCTAACTCGTCAAAGTATCAAAGTTTCGCTGTGTGCTGCTGTGTGTCTGTTTGCATGTGCACACACAAACCCGTGTGTGTGCATGAACATGAATCTCTTCTGCACAAAGGCTAATGGGTTCATAGAAACATGGAAGCTATTATCATAGATCAACTGCATAAAAGCATAATATTATAATCAGGTCTGGGATAAATGATTAAGTAATTACATGCAAATGAAAGTTCACGCTATGTTGAGTTTAACATGTATCTTTTGCATGAACCTGACTTGATGTTGTTTTTTTTAAACTGTGTTATGAAGTTTTTTTTCCCTCTTCTTAAAAGCTCATGTACATTAGCGTAATAGCTGTTATGTAATCCAAACATACTGTACCGAAGCTAGGGTCAAATAGTTTAAAATCCATGACAACTTTAAAGTTCTTTCAGCTTAATTTTATGTTTCATTTGGCATAAATGTGTTGGCCTAATGGCATAGTTTGGCACTGTTTGGCACGGCTGGTGTGACTGTGCCAGGCAAGCACTTTGAATCGGAACAGTTTTAGTCCAGGTGGTGCAATTAAGAGCGAGCTCTTGTGTTTTTCCAGGAATCCGTTTCCTTGAAAAGAACTCCTACAAGTTCTCCGAAGCAGGAAGTACCTTATGATAAGCATTCGTCAACACAACCACTTCACTCTTATTGTGCTGATGTGAAATTAGCTGTAATGGCATTCTTATGCAAGTTGGGAGTTGCAAAAAAAAAAGCCTTCTGGTAAGACAGGCTATGAGCCAAAAGCAGTGGGCAGAAGAAATAATGAAATCTGTCTCAAAGAAAACATCTCGCAGGGGATACACAATCCAGAGAATTTTTTTGACAATGGTATATTTAGAACAAATCTTGCAGAAATTTAATTGAAGTTCTGCTTGATGAATGGACAAGTGTGCTAAATACAAGTAGACAAATGTGCAGCCAGTGAGCATTATTTCCTTTAGGTTTATGACATCAGCTTGAAAAAAAACTCAGAATCTATAGCGATAATGTACTGCAGTGCCATTATATAACAATAACCTGTTTATGTAAGATGACAGCATTAAAGTAAAGCTATAATCTAAAGGCCTGATCTCCCACAAATGTTTTACTTATTGTTTCCGTATCTTACAATTTAGACTCATCCTCATGTAGGAGGTGTATTTAAAAATTTGACTGCGTACTATAATAGAAGGCAAATTCTTTTGTCAGTAGAGAGCCTGACATGCATTGTGCTATGATTAACTTGTGAGGTCTCATCTGGCTTATGTATCTAGAGGCCAATTGGTGCTGCTAGCAATTTCCGTCATAACCCAGTAGGTCCAGAACAGGTCTTCAGGGTCCAGGATCCATTCAAAATGCTGATAATATGGAATTAGAAAACAATTTCGGTTTGACAGTACAATCCAACTGGCACATCTTCTCTGTCGATAACAAGAATTACAGAACATTTCTCTGGGAGAAATTACTTTACATAAACAATGACTAAACCCTGGAAGCCCTATTTGGCCTTGTAATGGAATGAAGCCTAATGAGACAACCAAGGATGGATAGGATGGGGAAGTGAAAGCGTTTTATTGTTCCGTGCTGGTGTCATCCACCAATCATCCCACTACTGTACATTGATTCCTTGCAGTGCCACGTTTAATGCAACTATCATAAAGGCAAATACAATGAAGACTCATTAGCTGTTTTTTCATTTTGACAACGATATTTAACATATGCAAATAAATATTAATACAGTCAGTTAGAATACCTCTCTGCCTAGTGGTACATAATAGTGTCTAAGGCAGGCCTTGAAATCTTTAAATTTGATACAAGCTTCAAAAGAAAATATTTTTTACATTTATGGCAGAGCAAATTGCAGCTTATTTCATAATCAGGTGGAGGTAAAAGTGACTAGATGTCAGTATCATTAACATTCATCCATTGTAACAAAGTAAAGTGAACCACCATGTGAAATTGTTATTTCTATAGCCAAACAGAAGAGCAAAAAGAAAAATGTTCTCTTGGATGGAAAATACCATTATGGAAAATTGTAGGGCTCGTAGAGATGGCAGTTGCAGCTGGTGGAAAGTGACAAAAAAGCTTCAGTCGAGTCAAACTGTTTCCAGCAGCTTCCAGAGCCAATAAAGGAAGTCGTATATAATGACATCCCAACAGAATAATTATTTTTTAGTCTGATCTTCCCAATCTGCATAATTATACGGTAGCCATATTCTGTACTTGTGTCATGGCTGCATGGATTCCAAGAGGATGAATCCAAATGTCTTTGGTGATCCCTTGACTTTTCCTCAAGCACCACAACGAGGTTGACATTTATAGTTTTGTGTGAATTTCTCGACAATTGCTGAATATTTTGCCTCACAATTTGATACATAAACTCATATCTCCCTTGATCTAAATTGTCCATACCTTCAGCAATCCGTAAACTTTTCATGCATCGCCATCATCAGGTCAAAACGTCAATTTGTCGAGCACGGATATGGACTCTTTGTCTTGTTCAGAGAACTCTGTCACGGCCTAAGACAAAGGAAGCACTAATCACCAATCCAAATATCACACTGGGAGAGGAAACGTAGTTTGAAAGTTTTTAATACAGTCTAGTATAACATGACATATAACAATGTTCATATTAATGTTATTTTGAGAGTCCACTTGTCCCACAAACTTTTATCGTGCATTATTGACCAGAAAAAGATCGCTAGTGATTGATAGTATCCAAGCAAATTATTAATCAATTAATGATTTACCACTATGAAATATATTTACAGCTATAGGAAAGAGAATATTCTTGCAACTGTGGATGACTTTAATTAGTTTTTGGCATCGACCCCATTGTGGCACTTGATATCCGTTGCATTTACTTTTGTCATGATGCTACCTGTCGATGGCACGGCCTCTAATCAGAAGACCCAGTGCTAAAGTCTGTGCATTCATCACAGCACCGGATGATGTAGAGCTCTGGTGTGAGTTCCCACCAAAGAGCGAGAGCACAGATGCTCTGACAGCCATGATTGATGGTCGAAGCATGGCGAGGGGTTGCACAGGGAGCCCTTTCCTTTGTTTTTCACCATGACTTGGCTCGAGACAGCGCGAGCGAGGTAATTTAAAAATGTTGAATCGGTAACATGCAAACTTAACCAGTGGGCTTTAACGAAACGAGCTGCTGACAACGCGATAAGTGCATCCTCACTGTATCAGGGAGTGGATGGGATTGACTTATTAGTTCCCTGCACAGAGGAACAAAAGCAGTGAACCATAACCAAGTCAAACCCATTCATTTGACTGTAGTCAGCGACCATGAAGGCTTTTAAGGTTATGAGAGCACTTTAGGCCTTGATGCACGGGCAACAATGTATGCTTTTGTAAGTTTAACCGGCCGATCTCTCAGTTAATCATTCTGTCAAGAAATCAATCATTAGCAAGCTTAATCCGTGTCAGTGCTTTTAAGACGTCTGCCTCATTATTTAGTTTCACTCTTAAAGGGCAGATCCCAGGAACAAGATCTGTATAAAAGAGCTTGGATTTCCAATCTACTAAATACACTATAAACACTAAAAGCACAGTGGTGTTCTGTCTATAAAAACGACTTGGGACCAGGTCATTTGTAAGTTGTTGCAATAGCAAACAAGAAAGGAAAATACCACCACTGCCACCAAGTAAATGGCAAGGACATGGATTAAATTTGAATCACAGCAAAGGCAAGGGTATCACGGCGAGAATGTTCTCTATAAAGATGGAAATTCAACCTGGCAATGAAATGTGTGCAGAAAATATTTTCGGATTGTGGCTCTACAGTGGTTCATCAAATCATAAATGTGCATAAACTCCGAAAGGGCCAGGAGTCAGATTTCTTCAAACCACTGCTGTAAAGTTGATAGAAAACCAGTTTCCAGCACATTCAACCATCTAGTTGCTATTTAAATGTGTCTACCTCTCCTGTTTAATCCGTTTTCCTTTTATTTTCTTGAATGACGGGAGCAGGTAACAAATTCTACAAAGGTCTTTGCATACCAGAAAGTGTTAGAGACAGGTGCAATGGATCAGGAAGAGGGAAATCCCATGTGTCGTGCTGTAACTATTTTTTGGTCCACAAGCAACTCGTTTCCTGTAAAGGAACATCCAGTCTTTATGCTAAGCTAAGATAATCAGCTGCTGGTTCTAGCTTCTAGATGGAACTATTTCTTGGTCCCAAAAACAAAACAAAAAAATATCACAAAGCTTGGAAATGAATAAAAAGAATAAATAAGAAATCTATCACCCATCCATCTGTTAGCTATAGCAGCTTATCCTTGCAGAGACTTGGAGCCAATCCATTGGCAGCATTAGCTGAGAGGCGGGGTACACTAAGGATTGGTCCCTAGTGAATCGCAGGGCTGACATATAGAGACCCTATGCACCCTGCATTGCTGCAGGAAATTGTTCAATGTAATTCAAAGATGAAGAATCTACAAAACCTACATATAACATTATATTCTATCTTAAAATAACTGTAACACAAATAGAGGAAAGTTGAATGTTTTATGATGGGCCCCATGATGTATCCATTCTCTCCAAACCCTGTAATGTTCCTGAAAAAGCAGAACACACAAGCCATTGGGGTAAAATGAGAATTTTCCCAATCAGGTCACAAGTACAAAGCTCTACTTTTGGTTTGTGGACACTTCTCTGAAGATCTTCCACGTAATCTCAAACGAGCACCACTAACTGCCACTTCATGGAAGCCCTTCAGGGTAGAAAACAACAACAGGTAAGAGGAGTGGATGCAAGGTCACATGGATGCATACAGACTGTGTGGCTCTTTTTTTTTCTGAATATATGCACATTCTTTCACGTGACCTCTTAGGTTTGTTTTTTGAATTTCAAAGCCGTTTTATACATCAGACTTTTTGCATTTTGAATTTCAAAGCCGTTTTATACATCAGACTTTTTGCATAGGAGCGAAATGAAAAAGCCAGAAAAGGCTTTCAGATGTTTGTTTTTCTAAGTAATAGATAAACCGCTGCTACATCAGGGGCAAATAACTACTTTTTTTTAGTTCTGGCTAATCATTTTGACCGCACCTTCTTCCATTTCAAATTAAGAATCACTGCTGGATTCTAATCTTTGAGCGAACAAACGAGGGAAAGAGGGGGCGAGGCTTGCCAAGCCAATTAGGCAGGCAATAATGGGTTTGCAAGTCACTAGAGGAACCGTTTGCCCTCAACTTAAACAGTGGAGATAATTACAGCATATTCAAAAAATACAAATGAGAACATCAGCGTGTACAAATCAATTCGGGCTAGCCGGTTTTCATTTACACGTCTCGAATCAGAAGTCAGATGAAGTGACAGAGGAGGCTTTTGGTTTTCAACGTGTCAGCAGCCTCGATGCTTCAGAAAGTTTCCTCGAACAGGGAGACGGCAGAAAGGAAACTGTTGGCTCCAACCTTCTGACACAAACTCAGAAACAACATTTCCTAGCAATTAGCAATGTTTAGACACTCCGGTATTCAATATAGCTGCTAGACGTCAACAACAAAAGCAGTCTCTTTTTTTGGTTGTTGTTCTAATCCGAAGAAGCTTCAGGTGCCAGAATCCAGTTCTGTCACGCTCTGATGATTAAACAGCTTGATGTTCCATCAAATACCACCTTTGTCAATATGTCTACCTTTAGGGTTTCGATCTCTCGAGCCACATTAAGCGGTTTTGTGCGCACGATCCTCCTTTCTCTGCTTTTAATTCGCCGCCGTGCTGTTTTTTTTTACAGACACGGCGTGAAGTACTGACTGGCTTCGCAGCAGCTAGTGAAGGTTGAAAGATTGTGCAGCGGCCGGGCAGGGCCTGACAGTCTGGGCACTGGATCAGTCAGTGGATTTGGGGACTGGCGGCTGGTGGCTAAAGCTATCCCCTAGGTGCACTGACAGAGCAACTTCATACTGGAACCAAGCTTATGTTTGTGTGTGTGTGTGTGCATGCTCATGTGTGTGTGTCTGTCTGTCTCTGTATCTGGAATCAGGATTTGTCTAGCCCCTGGTGGACTCCCTGATGGCCTGGATGGAGAAGCCCAAACAAGCTGAAGACTCCTATGGCCTAGAAAAATAGATTTTACACAATCAGTGCTGGGGTGACAACGATTACATGAATACTGCAACATATTTATAGGCTAGAATAGAGCTTAAATTACAGTTTTCTATCACTTTGGCTTCTGGCTTTCTGCTTGTAAACAGTAGGAGGAGAGTAACTTAACACAAAATCTACTGTTTTGTGTAAGTGAATTACAGCAATTTATATTATTGACTCCGGTTCCAGTCTTTTTCTGTTTTTTTGCAGCAACAGCTCTTTGCCAATTATTCCGGAAAAAGCCCCTTTTCGAAGTCTAATAATACAAACACTAATAAAAGGAATAAAATAATTAACAGTCGGCCTCATGGAGAAACTAGTAGCAAAATGATCCCAGTTGAATTCCATTGGAGAAACTTTATATAAAACAGAATCGCATACTTTTTTCCCAAGCATGTTTCTCACTTTTCCGAGACTGTCAAAAGTTCCCACACACAAAAAAAGACACAAGTCTTCCCTAGGAAACTTGAGAGCCAGATAAAGTTTCTTCAAACGCTGTTTTTGACTGACATGTTTGCTCCATGAGTTTCACCTGTTTTTTAGCCAACTTCCCCCTGTCAAAGTTCTTTTACCCCATATGTTGTTTTCTGGTCTCTGAATAAATCCGGTTTCCCCTCTTATGTTCAGAGATTTACTCGCATAATTCTAAATTTATGAAGTAGGCCGATTTTTTTACGAGCTCGTATTTTCCTCTTCGGCTATGGTCACCACCCTGCAGTGAGTTTGAACGGGCCTGCCAGTTTGAAAAGCGCTGCTACAGACAGAAAATAAAATCAGATTTTGACATTGCCTTGTACTCTTCATGGCGACGTCGCATTCACCAACTCCTGCAGATACGACAGATTTGACTTTTTTTTTTTAGGTCAGGTCTTCAACTTTAACACAAACGAGAGCGTTAATTGGTTTTCTGATTTACGATTCATTTAATGGTAAATGGCTGCATTTATACAGCTCTTTTTTTTATCCAAAGCGCTTTAGAATTTGCCTCCTATTCACACACCTACACACACACACACACACACACACACACACACACACACACACACACACTGATGGCAGGGAGCTGTCGTGCAAGGTGCTGGCCTGTCCATCGGGAGCAATTTTGGATTTAGTGTCTTGCCTGAGGACACTTCAATATGTGGACAGGTCTACCCCCAGAGCTATGATTGTGTGTGTGTGTGTGTGTGTGTGTGTGTGTGTGTGTGTTGTTGTTATTTTGGAAACTATTCGTAATGGTACTCTGGCTTCCTGGAATCTTCCTGGTCTCTTGGTAAGCAGCAGCGATAAGATATAGTTCCAACACATTAATCCACAACCTGTTACATTACACTACAGATTATACGAATAAGGCACAGCATGCTAATTAGTGTGCTAAGAGGCGGTTTTGAACAAGGCCTGGTTAGCTTTCTTTATGCTAAGCTCAGCTACTAACCTCCGGACTCCAGCTTCATATTCAGTGTAAAGACATTTGCAGACTCTCATTTGAGAAATCTGCCCGTTTTGCGGGATGTTAAATGAGTTGTTCAGGGCAAGCAAAGTGAGCACAAAAAAAAAATAAATGGATGGGAAAATATGACTCAAATATGTCCATATACTAGCAGCCTCAGTATAACTGCGCTGTATCTATGCAGCTCTACCAGTCAATATATGCCCGTTATCAGTATTAATTTGACAAAATAGACAACAGATGAACAGTAGCAATTCTCCAGTGATGGTTTCCTAGCCCTTGAAATTCACATTCTGTCAGCCTTAACAGTAGAATATAAATATCAATTCATATCTCCCTAAATCTTTGTTTTCATTAGGTAAACGCGAGCACGATAAATCATATATATACACAAACACATACAGTATCTTCGATGTTCCAAGATGTCGTTCCTGGGATTTGCTGGAGCCACTCTCCCAGTTTGGGGGTTACTGCCCCAAGTGCCCCCACTACCACGGGGACCACACAACCCTTGACCTTCCACATCCGTTCCAGCTGCTCTTTCAACCCTTGATACTTCTCATAGTTTTCATGAGATTATATTATATATATATATAATATCTATATATATATATAATATATTAAAGAAAAAGAAATCGCTGCAGCAACAGATGTTTGACAAATATGATGAATAATTAATGCGGCTTTGTCAAAATGTATCAGTGTTTCCCCCAAATATATACTTCAGCAAACAATGACTTAAATTTAGACTGGTGTTTTTTAATGCTAACATCAGTTTCTGCAGTGGTTGAACAAACGGTGTTGTGGGATGTTTTTTTTTTTTTTGTGAGTCATGCTCATGTCGTTCCCTCCCCAAGTGACTGTGAGGTCCTTTTTTTTTTTTCCCCAGCGAGAGTCCATTAGCATAAAATTACTCTTTCCTTTTCCTTTCATGCCTCCACGGTCTCACTTTTTCGAGAGTGACTCATCATGAAAAGAAAAGGAGAAATGTGCCTCATAAGTCAACGTCAACTTCGATCATTCAGGAGAAGATCTAAAGGGAGATTGTGCTTCACGTCGAGCCTTTGAATGTCATATTATTTGACATGTTGGAGGGGAAACAGAGCGAGTGTGTGTGGGTCTGAGAGAGTGAGAAAGAAAGAGGGGAGGGAGATGGGGAGACCCCTCCAATACCTCCAAACAATGCTGACACAAAAAAAAGTGCATTATTTATATCACTGAGACTGCAGGAACCTTATTTGACACTAACGGAAATGTGTCACAGCGGAGGTTTTTTCTTTTTCTGGGATGTGTAAAATATTAAATCACCCATGTTTAGCTCACCCTAAAAATGACTGGCCATCACCGGGCAACAAACAAAATTGGATTTTACAGTAAAAACCTGTCAGCTGTTTTTGCCAGAATTTCACCATAATAAATAAAGTAGAACCTTTTCTCAAATAAGAACTAAAAGGATATAAGTCTGTCGATTGCACATTTACAGTTGGTGTTTCTATTCCATACTTTACGGTATAAATACAATTAATCACAGGAAACTGTGTTTTACTGTATATTTAACAGTGCGGCATTTGAATTATACTTAATTCTGTATGAATTCCCTTAAAATATTGTATAAATAAAAGGTTTTGACATGAAATGGCAATGCCAAAAGTTTTGTTGACACCATCTTAAACATACATTTATGTGCTTTTGGTTTTGTGACAAGCGTTTAGGGACACAAGTATCCCCCCCAGGTTTCCTTTCCAACCAAGCAGCAGCACACCAGACTTATTTAATAGACTGATCTCAGTGTTCACAGAGTTGATTGGTCAAACTGTCTGCTCGTGGTTGGGTGGAACAAAAACCTGCAGCCACACCGGCCCTTAGTGGAACTAATTGCCCAGGCCTGCCTTACAGGGTGTACAGATTAATATTTTAGTGGTTATTTTAAAGTAGTGGTTTGGGCAATTTGCCTTTATCACCCACAGGAAATAAGAGACGTGCAATGAAGTTGCCTGGCCTGACTCGATTTAGGGATGTCTCGGTTAATGGTTGCCATCTTGGCCCCTACGCCATGGGGGTGCCGACATTAGTGGATTATTATTATTATCAAATCTATCACATCAGTAGATTTTATTATTTATGCCTTAAAAAAAACAGTGTTTTAATGAAGGTAGCTGAGGTGGAGCTAATATGAATGATTACATAACCTAATGGGTTCAAAGATGCAGCATACCCATGCTCTAGCCCCACTGGTATTTTTTATTTATTTTGCCTGATTAGATGTCTTCTGTGGACTGTGTGGGTGTATGAAGACTGGATTTGGACTTGGACTGACATTTCTCTCCCTCTTGCTTTTGTTGTAGGACAAACTACCACTTTTAAGTAAAGTTTGGGATGAACTGGAAGGCAAACTACCAGCCAATTTCTGATCCATTACTCATGATTACCTGACTAAATACAGGTTAAATAATGCCGATAGGAGAATTAAAACTGTTCATGAGTTTGGAAAGAGATGTTCAACAATGACATATGGTGGTGAAATTGTAGAAAACACACCAAGGTCTCTGGGAAAATCTACACTGGGTAAACACCAACTGTCTGCAATCTTTCATAAACGTTTTAATCTGAAGTGACTACAACAGTGTTGATAATGTTTCTGTCTAATGGCGTACAGACTGCAAAACTCATCAAAGAACATCATCCCCCCAGGGCCAAATTTGATAAATCCAGAATTATCTTTCTTGTTATTAATTTGGGATTGTCAAAAATCCATTCTTACATTATTGAGCTTCTCCATTTGTCCTCGCTCACTATGTCTGCTCCCCTCTCAGAGGAGGCAACAATACAGTGAATGCACGGTATACATCCTTTGGGGAGAGCGTCATCTTGGACACACTATAGACGAAGTATGTAGCTTTCAGTCCCCGTTGACAGGACACAATCAGGCCAGAGCAGCTGTTTATTCTGGAAGCTAGGTGGAGAACAGGGGCTGTCATGACGTTCCAAGACCAGTAGCTGGTTCGACTATTTGCTGTCACACACAATGTGTGTTCGGACAAAGAGAAAAATACAATGACCCCTGGATCGCTATTTGGCAGTAAAATGGATCATGCAAATTGCACTTCTAAGCAGAGAGTATGGTCGGAGTCGCTGGGGGTTTTGTAATGAACACTGGTTGAGAAAAGGGCCAAAAACCAAAGGGAGTGGATGCAAAGTCCGGGTTTAGCTCTGTTGTTGTTGACATAAGAAGAGTTTGATCATGTGACAGTGAACAACAGCCACAAAAAGTGTCAAAATATGTGTGCACATCATGTTTTATAATAGAAAAATCAATCACCCTTTTTTATTCTGGAACAAATAATGCTCCCATTCATGTTTTGTGCTTCTTGCTGAACCACAATGACAATAGCAAACATGTGTAGGCGATGGCTTTTGCAAGGCTCTCTCTTCCTTTAATTTTGGAAGGTAATCTGTCACTGCACCAACAATTTTACCAACCGGCTCATGTTACCTTCGGGAGCAGGTGACATTTCTATGGTAACAGCGAGCGCACTAAAGAGTCGTGAATGTTTTGTTACATTTCAAGTAGCATCTGTGTTGAAATGAGACTCATGGGTGGCTTCTGCATGGCACGGCAGTGTGAGTACTCATGATAAGATGATCTAACAATAAATTCTTCGCAAAAATATGCACAAATTGCGTAGAAATTCATAGGGAATTGACAAGATTGCCCTTTTTAAATTGGTAATTTAACTTCTGGGCTCACGTCACATCCCAAATGAATATGTTCTGCTGCATACTTCAATTATTTTAACCACTTTTCACAAATGTTATGGTCCGGCTATGAGATCATGGGAAATAAGTAAAGCCCATGTTAGGGATTAACTCAAAGAAAGGAATTTCATTAAAATAAGCAAACAACAAAATGTCATTTCTAACAAAGCAGACTGGCAGAATGCAGGATATTGATGAATAAACTACAAATCAAAACTCCAACGCAACCCAACGTGGTGCCTCCCGACCATCTTGTATAAGCCTGTTGACATGTTCAGTACGAACAACTCTGCAGATATGTTCATTAAAACATTTCCTTATTATGTGAATAGAAGAAGGTTGTTCAGGGATTATTGTAATAGAAGTCACGAAAACTATCAAACCCACACAGGAGAACAGTTACTTTGCCAACACAATGACAATAACAACTCATTTGATTTCAGCTTCAATTAGTGTTTTTAGAGTTATTGAAATAACAGCACCTTCACAGACAATATCTGAAGGCTGAAAAGAACAATATACTAAAAAAAAAAAAACATTCTTATGACTTAGGTAACAGTATGTAGTATTTAGACTATACTATAGTGTTTTTGAGTTATGCTCAAGCATTTTTCAAAAGTCTTAGTCCGTTGCCTACAGACCGCTAATTCATTCAGATATCAACATCCTAACCAGACCAGGCTTTTATTTGTAAAAGGCTTGTAATTAGCATACAGTGTTTTTGAGTTTTTCTCCTCTGTTGAATGTCATTAAATGTCCTGCTTCTCCACAAACCATTAGCAACCCTTGAAAATTATTTTGTGCCCCCCCCCCCTTGGTTGGGGATCACTAAGTTCTAAAGCACTTAGGAATGCATGTAAAAAAAAAAAAAGTCCCATGTCTCACCCCTCCCATCTTTCCAAATTCAAATCAAAAGCAAAAGTCCAATTTTAGATCAGTGTGTTTGGTTTGTCTGTTCTGGGCTACTGTATAAAAATGGCGATTCAATATGGCGGACTTGGTGGAAGAGGACCCGCTCTCATAGATATAAAGGGCTCAAACTAAGACAAGAAAAACAGTTCTTATACTCTGGTTAATATACACTAATGGAAACACACTAATTAATATTATATTCCATTGTTGCCAATAATTTGTCCTAAATCTTACACACTGGACCTTTAAAATAGTAACAATGTAACTAACATTGTCTATGGCAGTAATTCTACACCTGTAGTAGTAAAAGTTACTTTCCTTGAATGGGTGTCACAGGGTAGCGACTGTCAGTGAAGTTGAGTGGAGTGCATGTCCCTCCACCTCCACCTCTAACTTTTCAAACAGTATGAACTACAGCCAGTGACCCCCCCGTCCCCTGTCTCCCGTCCCTCCTGAACTCTATTCACAAGCTTAATTTTTCAACTTTCCCCGCAGGCCATTCACCTGAGTTATCACAGGAGAGAGCACAAAAAGCCCAATAAAGTAACCAAATGAATCGTTCTTTAGCTCTTTTGAAGTCTTAATTGAAATGGAAAAAATAAAATGCAAATGCATCTGTTTTCCCGGTTCGGACAGTCTCTATCGCTGCCGCTTTTGTTTCTTTCCCTGGAAATAAAGAAGGGTTAAAGAGAGAGTAAAAATATGGCGAGAGAAGGTGTTTCTTCCTCCCAGAGGTAATTACATATTGATCCAAGTCACTGAAGGTCTAAACTGTGACACTGCGTTTAGTTTTATCTTAAAAGGAACTTGTCTGCGTTTTTCTTTCTTTGTCCCCTTAAATTCTTGGCTGAGAGTGGGGAGAAATGATATTCGGCTAATTACATTTTCATGGAGCCGTCCCTCTTCTCTTGCCTCCTGCTTTCAGGTCTCTGTTGTTATGGACTTTACAATTACTTGATAATTAAATGGTGGAGGTCTTTCGACTCTGCTGTTTGCAAAGTCCTTTATTCGTTCTATGAGGGAGACTTTTTAAATTACCCAGTCACTCCCTTTCTCCGCCTCTCGCTCCTCACTCTCTCTCCCCTCTCTCTGTCTTTCAGACTTCAGACGCTGTCTGTCCAATGATCCAGAACAGCCTTCAGTGTCCCCCCGCTGATGAATTAAAAGTGTTCCTTTGGCATTCGAGGCCTTGGTGGAGGATTCAAAGGCAGGAGGCAAATAAAAAAAATCTTTTCTTTGAGAAAGTGAGAGAGGAAGAGTCGCTCGCATGGAGTGCTCTTGTCGAGCTAAACTGAGATTCTTTTTTTCGGGGGTGCCAGAAGTGATGGACGATATTAACAAACGGCAATGGCATCTCAAGGCCATCGGCATTTTGGGGGAGAAATATGCACTTTAAAAGCTTAAATTGGGGCCAAAAAATAAATAAATAACATCCAGGTTATTAAGCATTCATGGCATGAATGAGGCTGTGTGGCTTTATGTTTTGTTCCAAGAGCCGCTGACAGTTTTCATTCAGTCATATCAGCTGTGGAGGAGAGAGACAAAATGAAAGGAACTTCTTTTTTTTCCCAATTCGCACACTCTCTCTTTTTTAGTTCTGCCAACAAAGAGTGCCCTGCTTGACCCTCGGTTATTGTAAAATTTCAATTCTGCGTTTCATCCCGCGCGCTTTTTTTTTTGCAACACTCTCATGGGTCTGTTTCGCAGTCTGTGTCTGACTCACTCAAGTTCTCCATTGAGTCGGCTGAGGTGTTGCGTCATAAAGCCATGGAGTGTGGATAAACAGAAAAAAGCATTTATCCTTACAAGTCAGACTCTCAAACTCGATCTAAACTCTAGGATAAGTCAATATTCTCTGGTGTATTCTTTTACTGAGTACCAAAATCATGATTGCACAGCTTCAGTATTTACAGTATTTGTTAAAGTATGAACTGTATGATCTTGGTACCCATTGGCTATGGGGACTCGAGTATATGCAGGTATACCTATTTATTTTTCAATCCCCTTTTGGTAGACCCATCATTCAGTCCATTCATAGTGTTGCGTGAGCTGAATTCTTATTTCCAAGGATGGTGGAGGCATATGAGGGGCCGTCATTATTCAGAAATACCTCTCACACACACTACTGAAATATTACGCTCTTACACGCACTAGTGAAATGCTCTCACACGCACTAGTGAAATGCTCTCACACGCACTAGTGAAATGCTCTCACACGCACTCTCACACGTGAAATGCTCTCACACGAGAGCATTTCAGTAGTGTGTGTGAGAGCATTTCAGTAGTGTGTGTGAGAGCATTTCAGTAGTGTGTGTGAGAGCATTTCAGCAGTGCGTGTGAGAGCATTTCAGTAGTGCGTGTGAGAGCATTTCACTAGTGTGTGTAAGAGCGTAATATTTCAGTAGTGTGTGTGAGAGCGTTTCACTAGTGTGTGTAAGAGCGTAATATTTCAGTAGTGTGTGTGAGAGGTATTTCTGAATAATGTCCCTGACGGCCCCTCATAGAGGCATGCTATAGTTACATTTTCACGAGTTGATGCAGTAAGGAATTAGGTAAGAAAACAACATATATTTTGAGTGACATATTCCTAAGTATTGGCCAGTATTTATCCGATGAGCTAAATATGCAAGCATGACTGTTTGCTGGACAGACTGTTTTAGAATAAAGTGGCAATCAGTCAGAGTATATCCGCTTCTCTAGGAAACCTCTACGCCGCAATCTGATATGCAAGAATTCCGAGAAAACAGATTTCTGCTAATCTCCAGGAACAGATATCTGCATTTGAATGCAGATGAACGAGAGACAAAAGCTAATATGAAGCTAAATCGTCGTGAAAATATGATGAGTTCTGAGATTGCCTTCCACCTCCTTTGCTCTCCTCACTGACTGTTACATGCACATTACCAAGCGTGATTAGTCAGTACTACTTGGACTACAGAATGTTTCTGATGCCAACATTTCAATCCATTGCCTACAGACTGCATATTCATATGAAGAGATCTCTTTATAGTGATATCTACATCCTTAAATTCTCCTTTATTGTTTCTCAGCTGCAGGAGGAGGCCTTTATTTAAAAAAAAACAGGCCTATATTAAAGCAGGCATTTGTTTATAACCCCTTTTTATTTGAAAGTATATCCCATTATATTTTCATAAAAAGAGATTTCTGATTTGCTGTTCTTGCTCAGTCTTCAGGAGGAGCTTTGCAAACACAATTTCTGAGAAGCAACCACCAGCATTAAAAAACAAACAAAAACAATGTCCAATGTCCATGCCTCCCTTTGCTAACCTATAGTCCAAAACATGCATGTGAACACGTCCTGGCTCCACATGGAGCTTCTGGCTCTTTATGCTTGATGCCATGGCACTTTGCATTGACAAGTGGTAAACACAACATGATGACAAACAGCAGGGAATAACTTTTGAGGGGGCACAGTAGTGTGTGTGTGATGTACTTCCCTCTTATCCCACTCTTAAACGTGCCTCCGAAGCCGAGGGCGCTCTTGCCCTGGGGCCTCGAAGTGCTGGAGGGGCGACTTTGAGAAGACATGTCGCGGCAAGAGGGGACCAGGGTCTTGGCGAGGCTTGCGCCATGAAGAGCGTGCCCTATGAGGGATGAGGTTTCACTGGGAAACACGGTCCTTCTGCATTGAACCGCAGAATGCATCATGGATGTCCAAATGTTGCCTACCGCAGCTTTAAAACACCCTTGAACCTCCTCTCTTTCTTCAGCTATTATTTGTTTGTTGGGGTTTAAATTACTGTGTATATTTGTCTTGTTACTGCTGTTTAAAATGCTGTCACAATCTGCAAGAACCATGTGCGAAATATCGAACCAAATAAAAGGGATCAACCCAGTTTTGGATTTGCTAAAAGTTTCTTATGAACTAAATAAAAATCGATCAAAGAAACTTGAACTCTCTGGTCGTTTCCTTTTATGAGCACTTTGGAACCTCTTTTGAAAAGATCCCATGATGCTGCGCTCCAGTATGAATTCTCAACTGGTTAAGCTCCATTTCATTTTTAAAAGTACATATCGTATTTCCTTATCTGTCCATTGCCCTAGCCAAGCACTAAGCCTTCTTTCCGTCTCTCTATTTTACGCACTCCATCTCAATCTTTTTCTCTTTTGCTCGAACCCCATCACCTCTCATTCTAAAAAAAAAAAAAGAAAAAAGGATTGAATATCTTTGTGAAACAGTCTCATATCATTCTACCTTCACTTTCCTGCTCAGTGCCTAGTCTATCATTTCCAGGACTCGAGGTCCAAAATGAGCAATATTCACTTACATTACTGTAAATGAAGCTCTGCATAATTTACCCCAAATATGGCCTTTTTTTTTTGTATCACTGGGGCCTGAAATGGAAGGAACAGCCAATCTTCTGACATATAAATTGAGAGAATATACTTTGCAAGACATTATTCAGTGATTGGTGAAAATTATTTCCAGAAGAACTTTTCTAAATTGGTGGACAGTCTGTTCGGGCTCATAGAAAATTGACCACAATGATTTCTTAGTCACTATCCTTTTATCATTCAAACTATTATTAAGTATAATATGGGGCATTTAGGTCTTTTAGTGTCTTGCATGAGTTATATACACTGACAAATCAGCTGTCTTTGTTCTTGATGCCTTTAGACTATTTGGCAGACTTGGCTAAATGCAGATGATATTAAATCATGAGTTTAGATCAGAATTTTGCACAGGTGCTGTTTGTTCCCAACAGAAAAACTAACGCATGTTAACAAGACCTTAGATGAGCTCAGCTCTTGATTTCAAATGATTCCTTCAATCGTATTCTTGATTGCACTGCATAATCGTTTAATAGGAATTAGTTTAAAAAAAAAAATGCAGCAGTTTTATATCCATTTATATTTTGCTCTTTCATTGAAAGCACTCACAAATTTTCCAAAGTCATATTTGGCTTCGACGTGTTTATGGAACATCTGAACATGACAGCTTTTGATTTGTAAAGGCCCTGAGATGCTTGAGAGTTAATGAGGTCTAATGCAACTTCAGGTCTCCACAGTCTTAATTGTCAAACAAAGACCAGATGGAGGATTCTTGGCCAGAGTCAATGCAAGCTAATCAAAAGCACTTTTAATTTATTTGAAAGTATGGCCTATGAGTGACTAATAATCTCTATGGCAATATAAATAAAGCTGCACAGTGATGGTGCTTTGAGGAAAATGATAAACAAATATGTACATATGTTATTCTTAATAGTGGGTACCAACCAGGGAGTATCGTGTTTTTACTGACAACGCTTTATTTTTCCCTTTGGTAAGAAAAAGAGCCTTTGGTTCATTTTGTCAATGTTTTTGTACACTGTTAAATTAAATTCATGAAAATGTATTAATGTGATGCTAAGCTAAGGAAGATGGATGTACATTTCTGAATATCAGTCTGACTGTGTTGTACAGGTCAGCTATTTGTGAAGTATGTTTCAACACTGTGTCACACCGCGGTGAGGTCAAGCTGGGTTTTTGTCTTGTCTTTAGTTGGCATTTCCTGTTTTATTTTGAAAAGTAACTCTCCTCTTTGTCCTGTGCCAAAGTGTTTTGTCTCTGTTCGTACGCCCAAGCCCGCTCCAAGCCTTGTTCATAGCCAAAGTCTGTTTGTTCGTGAGTTTTTGTTTCTACCTCGTAAGAGGGATTTTTGGTTGTAACTTTTTTTTAGTCTTGCTTTTGGTTTCTAGAACTTAGTTTAGTGTGTGGTATCATCTAGCCTCCACTTTTTTATGAGAGTTTTGTTTGCTACTGTTCTTCTAGTAGTGGTTTTAGTTAATGTTTTGTAGCCTTTTGATTTTCCTCCTTGAGGGTGATTTTGATTTTTTTGCATAACAGATAGTTTTTCCTCCTTAGGAGTGTTTTTTGTTATATTTAGTTTGGCCTCGTTCTCTCTTTTGAGAGATTCTGTAAGGGAGGTTTTCAAAGCCTTTTGTTTCGCCTCACTCTGTCGAGAGGTTTTGTTTCCTTTTAATAAAACTGCTCACGGACACTTCTGCTTCTGAGTCCTGTTTAAGTTCCGGCCTGACACACTGATCCAGTCCAAAGATGGCGAGCCACCATACCAAGATCCACTATGACAACAACTGAGGTTTAAGGAGATAGTTTGAAGTTCTTTGGATTATGCTTGAGCGGTAGTATGGACTTGTAGGATGCACTTCACTTCTCCTCTGCAAAATCTGCAACGCCTGTCACCATAGAAACTGAGTGAAGTCTCAGCGAATATTTTGCTTATAAAACTAAACCTACTCAGTTGGACTCATTTGTCATCCATCCTGTTCTGGTAGTCGTACCTTAGCACCTGGTTCCACATCCAACTAAAAAGGTGAAATTTATGTTGTACCTACTGAATTGAGTGTATTAATAACAATATATTTTCTGTTCATTAAAAAGTAGCCCTGCTCCTAAATGATGAAATTCGAAGTAACCATCCTAAATTGACCAAAGACATGCAATGGGCATGTGTTTACTTGACTCAACCTCCTTGGTATTGCTGCTTTTGCCTCTCAGATAACCAAATGCTCAGCCCAGTGCAACAGTTACACCGAGGTAAACGTATTGAGAAGACATTTTATTCTTCTACTTCTCTGACACATACATGAATAATCTCCCAGCCCCACAGTAATTGCTAGATTTGATATAAATGTCATTTCAACCTCTGAGGTGTCAGGATTCTGCAGAGGTACTTTGTGTGCCTCAGAAAAGCAACACGGGAGGAAGTGTCTTCCTCAGAGTCTGAATTATGGCACAATTGAGCAACTGCTCAGAAGTGCCATAATTTAGCCTTTGAGGACCAAGACGACGCTTTAGAAGTTAGTGTGATATTTTTATCAAAAGCAGCAGTTTCTTTAGGTTTCAAGTGTGTGTGTGTGTTAAGATATGCCTGCAGACAACCTGCAGTGATGATGAGTGAGCATTAAAAAAAGTAGTAACTTACACATGGAGTTCCTGTGTGAGTATTATCTTGTAAAGCATGCTATACATCAAGACAACTAGATGTTAAAGGGGCTGAACATTTTCTATTGCTTTGATACCTTAAGCTAGACACCATGCCATGGTTTTGTTGCATACTCAGCACGAGCAGCCTCCTCATCCCCTTAGCACAGACGCATAAGAAAAGAGTCAAGTAAGCCTTCTTTGAGCCAGAATGGTCCATTGGGCAGGAGAAACTTTCTATTGTTCTGTATCGCGAGCCAGTTTGGCATACCGGAGAGACACTGAATAAGATCTAAGTGGGTGAGTGGTGAAACTTATAGAACCTCTGATAGATTCACAACATAATGGGGCTGGTTGACTGTGTCACCGGCACTCCCACCAGCCATGAAAAGGTTAAGAGCATTTCAGAGATTATGTGCCATTTAGGAAATCTGAGGAGGACCGGTGCTAAATTTGCCTTCGCCCCGGCGGATGAAATGCTGAGCCAGAGGATGAGGATCTATGCTCGTTGCCACTGAGCAGTGATCTGCACTCACAGGCCTAACCCTGCTTCCCCTCGCCTTGATGAATGTGAAAGAAAAGTGCGTAATATACTGAAACATTATATTACTCCCACACTGTTCTATAGATTAAAAGTAAGGAGTGAAACAAGATGTGCAGCGTAAAAAAAAAAAAGAGACTGGGGCTATACTTTTTAATGCAAATATAATTAATCAGTATATTATGCTTCTTGCAGCATTTACAGCGAGTAAAATGTGTAAGCGGTTGCGTCTTGGCTTTGTGTAATTTTAGAAGGGATAAAATTCTCTAAGGGGGGTCCAGGTAATTTCATTTTTTTCCCCATCTGGAGTGGTCTTTGTTTTTCACCCTCTAACCATGAGTAAATTTAAACTCTGGTACTTTAAAAAAAAGAAAAACCAAGGTCACTCTGTTAACGTTGGCCCCACCTGGACCAGTATCACACTCTTATTTAACACTGTTGGTATTCTAACTTTACTCTCACGTTCCCTTCCATCATCCTCTGTATAAGTGGATGCTATATATGACACTATTCATAATGGTTGTATCCAAATCTGGGTTTACCATATGGGAAAAACATCCTAAGCCAATGAGAATTCAGTCTTAAGAGATTTCCACCAGGCTTCTCATCTCTTCAACGACCTCCCGTCCCGAGCTCCCGACTCCATATTAAGCTGCATCATAACAAATTCAAATGCAGGTTCCCAATGTGGCAAATCAGAACGGCGTGGAGTCAGTCAGAGGGGAATACCCTCCCTGGCAAATGAGACATGTATGTTCACAAACCTTCTGGAAAGGCCACTCTGGTATGAACAGATAAGGAAAATGAAGAAATTGTGTGAAGTAATGGGCATAAGGACACTAATCCTTCCCAAATGCTATATGGAATGCTATAAAATGTCTCCCAATATCCCGTCAAGAGCCTCAAATACAGTTAATTATGCTCACTGTGATACACTGATTCACTTCAAATCCTTCATGTTCTCAGTGCAGCTCTTGCAAGCTGACCAGAAAGCAAAAGATATTACTCTGCAAGTCTTGCATACAGCCTAAATCTGTCAAGAAAGGTTTGATAAGGGCCTCCTTGTGTTTTGTCTTTTTTTTTTTGTCTTGTCTTGTCTTTCTCCCCACAAGCCCTTGTCTGTGGAGGGCTCTAAAATAAGAAATCCCTTTCCGCAGATATAATTAATCACTCTGGGAGAACAGGGCGTGTAATTATTTAGGTTACCACAGAACTCTCCGAACCTCCTCCACCTCATCGTCCCACCCCACCTACCCCCCCCTCTCCACTCTAAAATCGAATCCAGGCTTTTTAGGAGACACATAACCAAACCAAACGTGGCAGCTAATGTGTTTAGCTGTTTTGTTTGGGGGACAGTTGCATGGCCACGATTCAGACAGATGTTAAACAGCTTAGATATACATATACACTGACGCATCGGATGATAAAAGCTGAATTGTCTGCCTGTATCTTGTGGCGGAAGATGTCATTTCTTTGCTTTGTTGTATTATAATTTCTCAGAAATGTTTGATTTGCTTGGTTTCCTGTGAGAAAAATAGTGCCTTGGCATTTGTAAGACCCAGATATTGAAGTAAGGCTTTCATAAAGCCTGATATTATAGTCATAATGACGACAGTGATGACGGCGATGAGTTGACGTCAGGTGCTGAATATAACAAGTAACTGCCCAGAGAAGCTTTTTCTTACTCACACTCACACTTTAAGAAAGTGCTGGCAAACAGTGCCAGGATATTTGTTGAGCATGAGTGAGATAGTGAAAGAGGGAGGTGGGATCTTTCCTCCCTGGCCTCTCTCGGAGGCAATTATACACCCTTCCCCCCCCTTTGCTGATAAAGAGTTCAGCATCAGTTCACCAAAAGATTAATACGGCACGAAGAACACACCCTTTTGGAATGGTCCTGGCTGATTCAGAATTAGCCCGATTAGAGGGGACCTCAGCTAAAATCCCCCTGTAGACGGAAGCCAGCCCATAGAAAGTTGCTATTGTGCAGCGTCAGCGGGTTTGCACCAAGCAGCCAAAAAAAAAAAAAAAAAAAACGAGAGCCAGGCCAGTAATGTGAGCGCTGCCAATTGGATAACACGGGTGTCCAAATGAGAGATGGCAGCACTTGTCAGGAGGGTGATTGAACCATGCTTTCTAAAAAGGGCGGGAAGACAGATAGTGTACTTTCTGCATGGTATGATGCCCCAAACAGGAGGCAGCCCGAGCCCTGAGTACTCAAACCAGCCGCAAGACCTCAACATACATCTCGCTAATTCTCCTGATGGGCTGTGTTATTAAGGAGGTGTCATGTTGCTATTCTGCTTCTAGGTAAAAATAATCTTTACTCTTATTGAAGTGGGGACCTCAGCAAGCACACTGCTAATTCAAATATGAGAAACAGTTAGGGAGGTGGTGCTGCAGCGTTTGACGTGCACCACAGAAACAACCCCTACGTCCATGCAAGCAGCGCCTTTTTAAGATGATTTTTTTGGCCTTTTATGATAGGACAGCTGAAGATAGACAGGAAGCAGGGGGCAGAGAGAGGGGGAATGACACGCAGTAAATGGCCGTCCGATGCGGGATTCGAACCGGTGCCAGCTGCGGCAAGGACTGTAGCCTCTACACACGGGGCGGCCGCTTAACCCACTACGCTACCGACTGCCCCGGTGTTGAAATTTTAACCAATCACCGCGATTTTTCCGCAACTTCCGCGCAGTCTGCCAGGGGGATTGAACTCGCCGGGTCAGTGACGGCCGCACTGTGCGGGAGGATCCCCCCTGGGCGCATTTGCTCTGGTTCTGGGTCGGCTTGGAAAGGCTCGGGGGCGAAGGTGGCTCACGGCTCCGGCCGTGGGTTTTACAGCACCCTCCCGCCCAGACCTCGCCGCTTCCCAGGGCCGTGGACATTGTGCTCGCTGCGCCCTCTCTGGGCGTGACTGTCGAATCGCAACTTTCGCTTCCTCTCGCAACAAGATCGTAACAAAAATGTAAAAAAGCACCGCAACTTTCACTGCAATTTTTTAGAAAACCTCATGCAACATCAGGCATTTTAGGCTGCGAAATCCTGGTGGGACTGACTTAGGCACAGTGGTGCTTCAGGCTAAGTGCTAAATGTCAGCAAGCTAATATGCTCGCCATCACCATGATCACCATCTTAGTTTAGTTGTTAGCATGTCAGTAGTTTTGCAAGGTTAACACATGGTGCATGTACTAACTGTACTAGTTAGCTAAAGGAAAAGTCAGGGGAATCATCAAAGTCATGAGGATTCATCCTCTGGGAACCATGAATGTGTGCGCCAGATTTGCTTTCCAAAATACTTCATTTCACAATAAGTCATAAGTTAAGCTGCTGGTGGCACTAGAAGAGAAGTCTGTACAGTCCGTCCTCTGGGGAACATGAATGTCTGAACAGGTCTTGTGAGCCAAGTGGTGGACTGACCCTCCTTGGCATCCCGAGAGCCAGTGCTACCAAGACTCAAAAACAATACATTAATTCACATTTAAGAAGAGCAATAATGAGCACTGCCAGCTTCTTGGCGCTTTGTGTAACTTGTGGTGATAAATTGTTCAACCTACTGCAGTAAATCCAGGATTATTGGTGAGAAGGTCAAAATGAAACAAACCCGAGCGGTTTTATTGAGTGACACCGGCTCTGGTGGTGCAGTGACTTTCTGAATTAGAATGAAATCAGTGGTGCTCATAGAGGGCAGCATAAAAACATACATGATAAAATGAATAAAGGTTTGTATACACGGGCCGCCAGCCAGGTCTTATCAGTGTGTGGGTAATTTTAATAAATGCTGTGTACATTAGGATATGTTCCTTTGGTGTTATCATGCAGGTGTGTTATGAAAACATCTATGCAAGCCCATGCAGCACCCACTCCTCCAGCCCATCTTTGTCATTTCTCTCCCACACAATGTCTCTGCTCCAGCTCCAGCTCTGAAGTGACTAATACTTTAAAAGTTCCTGTAGCCAGGGGAAAGACTGTCAAACCAAATTATATGTTGGAAAGACCTTTCATCATCGTTGATGTTGTCATTTTGCCCTCGCTCAGCAAATGAGACACAACTTTGCAATGGAATGTAAACAGTAACGTTAAAGGACTGAATAAATACTGTGATAGTTCCGCAAGTGAATTTTATTCTTATTTATTGCCCTCAAACATTTTAAAATAGAGGAAAAAAGTGATGTTCTGAGACAAAATTGCTTTCAGAAATTGCATCCCACAACTGCCATTCAGGATTTTGTTTTTCGTGCCGGGGAGACATTCTGACACCTTTTCTACAAAAACCTACCTTATGCAAACGGTATATCTCCAAGAAAAATGTACAAATCCAAACCTCACACAATGACTATCTACTTTTTGCCAGTGACGAGCTTCACGGAAGCAAAAGGGGGGTTAGCAGTCTTGCTGAAGTGCACCTTATCTTTTTTTTTATTCAAATCTGTTCATCAGTTATTAGAACCAGCAACATTTGAAGCAATGAGCTTTTGTAGTCGGCCTCTCTGTTCTGCAGATTGTGTGCCCGATAATTGCCCCATTAAAACTTTAAGGGCAGCAAAATATTCTATAACACTCAGAGCTTGAGCACGGTCTTGGAAGTGTTTTGCGGCTATGCCCCTGTAAAGACCATTTCAGATCTGACTCAACTTCAGTGCATGAATGTCCCCCTTTTTAATAATACCATGTAGATTAATTCATATCAATCCACAAACATGACCTTGACTAGTGCCTCCATAATTGCATGTCATTAGTGAGCAAACTACTGTGATGCTTGATTGTAGCTTTCCATGCAGTACTTAAGTGACACTTTTGGCATTTGTCAGTCTATGCATTCAATTCTGATTGAGCAGATTCTGGTTGAACAAAACATCAGATTTAAAAAACACTTAGACATGCATGCAATGTTACACAAAGAGTTGTTTGCAGAAAGATTTACTTTTCCCTCACAGAAATACATTTTGCTAAACTTTCTTTAAAGTTTGTTACAATTTCTTTTTTTTTCCTCTCCCCCCTCACTCAAGGGCAACAATGATTTTCTATTCCACTGTCTGCTGATTTTAATTTAAACCCGTAGATATCAGCGCCAAGCATTATTATGATTTACTTTCATCAATAGCAATTACTTAGGGGTATGTTACCTTGTAACAGTGTTTTGTTGAGTTCTACTGGTGAATATGAAATGTAGGGTTCTAAATCTGTACAGCAACTATGTGAATTTGTATACTACCCTCAACGGATATTCAAATCTGACATCTCCAGTGGTGATAATGCTGCAGTCTTGCCAAGTGACTCATACTGAGCAACACAGGGTGATGTAGCGGCCTTCATTTCCGTGATAATTAAGATAAATTTAACTTTGGCAAGGGCAAGGGATGGCACATCAGGCAAGCAAAAAGTTTCTATCCCGAATAACTGACTATTTTGTTGCACTTGTGTAGAAGAAAGTCGTCACTAACATATGCAGTCATGGCACAAGTAAGAAAATGACTTGCTGTCTACACATCAAATCGGAAAGTATTTATTTTCCCCATGATCAGATCTGAAATGCAATTTAGATCCCGTCAATCTCGAGGTTGGAAGAATGCAACTGTCCAGCCTGTCATTGAGGCAGTTCGATAGACCAAGCTTACTGACGCGATCGATACATTTCATGGCTTTGGCAGCCATAGTATCTGTCTTCTAGGTCGTGTAAAGATGTTGGGTTAGCTGAAGGAGAAGAAGAAGGGAGGGGGAGGAGGAGGAGAGGTCAGGAGGAGAGAAAAGAAGACAGCAGGCAGGGTGAAAAGAGTTGGCCAGAGCAAGCCAGAGAAAGGGAAGAAGGTGGCCTTGATGGAGGACAAATGGATGAGAGAACATACTTGAACAAAGGGGGTGTCATTTTACTGAGTGAGAGAAAAATCGAGATGGAGGATGTGAGGATAAGGACAAAACAAACAATACGCTCCATCTTCTTTTATAGGATCTTGAGGGTGGGAAAGGTTAACCGTACACCCTGCCATATAAGGAGGCAAATGTTCATTCAATACCCCACCAATGTTATTTTTAAGGTCTTGGCCTCGGTATCTGCGGATTGTTTTACAGGTGAGCAAGCCGAGGTTGGAAAATGAGATATAAGGTCATCAGAAGGAGTGCACACTCATTCTTGCAATAAACTCTCACTGCTGGAAGTGAAACAAGATTGTTGATAGATCTCCGGGGAGAGAGCTGCAGTATGAATATAGGGTTACAATTATAGATATGGAATGGATAGAGGTTGGTGAAACTTATCTATAAAGATCAGTTTTGCCTTTTCATTTCATTGACTTTTTTGTCCCATTGACTTTGACTCAACTCTTTTAAAAAAAAGAAAAAGAAAAAAAACTTCCATCTTTGCTCTTGAAATAGCAAGGGCTTTGACTGAGTTCAAGGAAACCCGAACCTGCAATCGAAAGGACAACTTATAGAGCCTGACTCGACTGTCTGCCATGACTTCAAAAGGACTTCTTCCACACTTAAACGGAAGCTCCTGCTGGTTGCTATTATCAACGTTTGGCAAGTCAGGTTTTTAATTATAAATTAATTTCAAAAGGGGCTTAAGATGTCTTAGCAGTTGGGATTTTTCTTCATTTTTAATGACATTTTTTCCCTTTCTTTAAAGTTTATCCTCGACTGACTATTTGATTAGAACCTGTATAGTCCTCTTTTGTCAAGCATGTGAATTGCTGGCCGGATGTGTTGGTCTAATCAAAAGCGCTTGGGCAGGCTGTATGCTTTTGGGGCAGCCTCAGCCACTGTAACTGACAGAGTACCAAAGACTCTTTGGCAGGTCCACTCACCCATTCACAGCAGTTCTCAGACATTCGACAGCCTGGGAAACAAAACTGCTGTATTGCCTTCTGATGATAAGAACCAAATCACATCAGAAGGCACAGAAAGGCTGATTGGGCTCTTTTTTTTTTACAGTTCCTTGCGATAATTTCCTACCTATACGTTTTCTTTATATCACATTCTGTGAGTATCTGAGGAAAAAAGGCGATGATAGAAGCTATTTCCTGCGGGGAAAGGAAAGTTCAGGAGGGACCCTTTATGTTTTCTCTTGATTTTCACGCCTCCTTTCCCTCTGTCACTCATTTTCTCAAACACATGTTCATTTATATACTATTAGAAAACATTCTCACCTTCTTTTAATTATGAGGCCAATTCATCCTCAATATAGACATTGAAAGAAACAAAATAAAAGCAATAAAAAGCTGGTGGCAGACAAGAACGTGTTGGATACAGTGTTAGAAAATTGATTTATCCCATGTCTCAGTGGGATTTCATTGAATTGCTCTATTTAGAAAGAACAGAGACAGACACAGGGAGAGGGCAAGCATTATTGGAGAGGGGCTTCTGCTGAGATTTATCTCTCCCCTCTATACCACTGCATCAGAGTTTTCTTCGTCTGTTTGCACGTTCATGGATTCTCTCCCTCGTTCTCCCCTTTTAATGCTCCCGCTCTCTCTGAACATGGCGTCCACATTCTAACGGAATACTAATCGAGCAAGTAAATGGTAACACGTTACTCTGAGCGAAGTTCACGGCCTCGACTAATTTAGTTTAGCATCCAAGTGGAACAGAGTTTAATAGGTCTCAAGTACAACAGCTCATATGCACAATTACAACAGACACTGGTTATCAGCCCAAAGTATGCATGTTCTGGTTTAAATGATCTATAACTGCGCCTTTTGCCAAAACGTCCAAAGTCTTAAAGGGCATTTGGTTCATGTGTAAATTTAAGTGCAAATAATTACAACATGCAGACCAAAACTCGTATACTGCAGATTTATTCCCATGCTTCAAAGCTGCTCATTGAACTGTGTTAGTCTCGTGAATGCCAGAGATCTACCCTAATATGGCACCCTCATTTTTTTTATCTTCCCTAGACCATGATTAATGATTTGATGATGACTTAATTACTTCAAGACATAATGACCAACACCACGATGGCATAAGAGCTCACAGAATCATGCCTATCCATTAAATTTTACATCAGTCAAAGGACAATTTCATTACACATGGCCTAAAACCAATGTTAGATTTTATCTTTTTTGCTCTGGGTGTCAAAAAAAATTTCGCCAGCCCTGCCAGAGATCAGCGCTTTCTAAATGCTAGATCAAATTTTCTTTTTAGATGCCTTCTAAAACACTCCGACGCTGACACATTTATGCATTCAGTTCATTGAGAGACTCACCAGCTAGGGCCAACATCTATTAGCATTTGGCTTGTAGGTGGTGTTCATTTTATTTCTCACTTTGTTCTCGTTCTAAACCTCGGATGCCTAATCACCGAGCACAGTGCACATTGCATTTACCATTACCGCTTCCTCATAGTGCCATTTGCTGCTGTTAACCGTCAAGTGATTAATTGTTTTTGACAGCACATATAAAAAGGTCTCTAGCAATCTGTGAAGTAATACACGGATGGTAAATTAGCAACTTCAGGGTTATTCTTGGAGACCGGTTGACATTTGATTCCTATATTCATCACCTATACATCATTCCAATATGATGAGATTCCTTTCATCATAAATACTAGTAGATGGAGAATGGAAAAGGACATTCCCCCCTGCAAGGGACATTCTATGTCGTTCATATGTAACCCCCTCTGGGTGTAGTCGCCAAAAGGTTGGCCCTGCGGATATCAAAATGCCATCGACAGCACTTCAGCAAGTGTCATTCTTGGAGATGCCATGGGGAGGGTTTTTAATTATGAATTGACCTGTAGAAACCTAAGGATGTGTGATCTAATACAGTCACGGAGAACAATGCTCGCCTTGAGCAAGAGAAAAGAAGTAGGAAGGCATTCTCTTATGCCTAGAGATGGCCGTGGGTCTATTGCAACAACGCTGAATCAGCTGCCAAAACGTGCACACACTTAGAGGACAGACACTACAAATATATATCTTTAACTTTAAAAAAGGTTCAGAAACTTACAAAGTCTTATTTCATTACATGTCCTTGGCAAGCAGGACCCGGTCAGATGTTTCTTTTGTGAAAACAGCTGTCTGTAGAGAAACCTTAGAGACAGTGTCTTGAGAGAAAATGTATGAAACTGATGTAATAATGGCACATTTTATGTTGGTTTAGCTGAATCAGGCATTATTTCGAGAAGCCAGAGCACAGTGATCAGGAGGTGCAGGGGGGAGGCCAAGTCAGCGGTGACACAGGCATTAGTCAGCTGGTAATGGTGGGCCAGGTGGACGTAAACCCACAGGTTTATCACCAGCTTCAAGACAGCAACGCTGCCAGACAGAATAATAAAGTATGGTTTGGTGGGTACAATAAAGACGTAGCCTCTGGGGGATAACAGTCCTAGCCAAAAGAAAAACCACACTGCACTGCACTGTGGGCTGCTCCTGCTTACCCTTGTGGTAGTCTGGAGCCGATTCCAGCTGACATTGGGTGTGACCCTGGACAGGTCGCCAGTTCATCACAGAGCTGACACATCGTTCATGCTCACATTCACGCCGATGGGTAATTTAGAGTCACCAATTAATCTGCATGTCTATGGACTGTGGGAGGAAGCTGGAGCTACCTGAGAGAACCCACAGGCACAGCCACAAACTCCCCACACCCAGTAAGGCCACAGCCTCTACGGCAGGTTTCAACCCAGCAAACCACCACATCACCTTGCCGCCCTGTATTTTTTCCTGTAAATATTAAAATTTTAACATGAATGTTTTTCACTTTGTTTTCTGTTATGCAATACAACCAGTAGTGCAGTGGTTTGTTGCCTCACAGCAAGAAGGATCCTGGTTTAAACCCGGCTCGGGCTTTTCTCTGTGGAGTTTGCATCTTCCTTGTGGCTCCGGCTTCCTCTCACAGTATATATAAAAGATATATAATTATATAGGAGGTTAAGTGATGACTCTAGACTGCTCGTTGTTGATGAACTGATGAACAAACTTTTATTTTATCATTTAAACCGATTAGGAATTTGTGGAATAATACCAGTTTTACAGCTTTTTTAGAAAGACAGTTTTTAAAAAATCCGCTCAAGCCAATTTGAATAGCAGCAAGCTCAAATGTTGGGTGAACTTCAACTGTGAAAATGTAAAATAGCTGAGTCAATATGACATACATATGAGCAATGCTGGATATTTTAAAAAACAGCTGAGACAAGTAAGCAGAAAAGATCCATATTTTCGTGATGATACATACAGCTAGCCGTTGGGGATGGGTGACTGAGAGCTGACTACGATGACGAGCAAATGCTCCTTCTTCCGTATTCCAGTTTAGAAAATGTGCTTAATTGCTCAGGTTATCCATTCCAAAATGCTGCCTATCGACCGTCAACAGAGACACATTGCTATTACGAGAAGAAATCCTGGTTGTTTCAAGCTCTGATTTCTAGAGAGGCTTTAAGCTGCCAGAGATTTGAAAAGCTCACAGGTGTGATTGTGTTGTATTTAAGGCTCGCTCTTCACTCAAGCAGAGGAGACAAAGCGAGTGGCTCTTGGCACACACACACACCCTCCCTCCCTCTCAAAGTGTCCTCCAAGGCTTTGCCGGTTTGCTCATTCAGACCTCACCGTTCCCTACCTGTACTGGCCTCTCTGTGTGAGTGAGAACAATAGCTGTCTGCAAATAGTGTCCCCCTGTTGCTTCATGTCCTTGGCTCCACACTGTGAGCAACAGTGTCCATGTCACCTTTGCATGGCTGCAGATTGGAGGTAGCAGTGGTAATGGCTGGGCCGGTGCGACTGGTCTCGCAACTGGTTGATAGGGTACATTAGCCACATTGATTGGATTAACACCAGGCATGAATAGAGGTGTTGGAAACCATTTTGTTTGTTTAAAGAGGTTGAAAATGTTGCAATTTCCCTGGGTTTCTCTTGGTGAAAGAGTAGTGGTGACAAACAATGTATACATGGCAACTATTTCCAGAATCACTGCAGCGATAATGAGGCGTTTATCACATCTCCAAGAAGTGTGGCCTTAAAGCTTTCATGTAAAAGTCCATCTTCGTAATAATAAAAAATAAATAAACTAAACATTTTGTTAATGGATTTGGAGTTTATTTGTTAATAAATCAGTCAATACCATGCAAAGATAATGGGTATGGTTTGTTTCGTGAGTAATGCGACTCTGTTTCCACTGCACCAGCACAACACTTGGAAAGAAAAATCTGCAAAGACCCTGTAAAATCAGTAGTTAATAAATCAAGACTTAAGGAGATGGCAAGCGAATGCAGCGTGCAGGATTTAGAGAAAAGTGGCTCGCTGTAGCTTTGAGTTTAAGAATCAAATGAGAATCAAATTCGGTCTTTCCTACATTACTCATAAACCAGTTACTGCTAGACAATGCAGTAATGGACTGGATGGTGTCATTTTGCACACAAACACTACATATTATTAACACAATGTGTCATGATGGTGTGCAGCATTGATGGAACATTGTATAGCAGGCTTTTGAAGCCCTGCTGAGAGTTCTATATAGTTTGCCTCAAAGTACTGTACCAAAGATGTTTTTAATCTGACATGTGTTCATTCAAGGACGTAATTATGAAGCAGTGGGGAATGAAATATGACTGATTTTGAAAAGTGTTCATTGTTATGTTCCACTATGGAGGCTCTAAAGGAAGTTCATATTATGAAACAATATTAGTCTGTGTGAGCAATTGTATTGTAACTGTGCAAATAACTCCCTTTTGTGGCTCCATGGAATATTATGACAATCCACACTCCACCAATCAGGTTGTCTTGACACCCATAAATTTGTCTCGAATAAAATGTGATCAGATGACAACTATCAGCAGTAGAAATATGCACTGATTAAGATTCTCTAGACATGAAAGATAATAAGTTGTCAACAAGAATAAATAAAACAAACATTCAGCTGTGAGTCATGACATTCATTTCGCAAACAACCAAAAGTACACTCCTGAATGACTTTCTGAAACTGTTTCCATGACAACTCTACAACAGTGAAAGTGTAATTTAAACAGAGAGGTAGGTTGGGTTTTACAGGTAGGACAATGTGGACCCTAACACACAAAAAAAAGCAGATCTGAAAGCAACATGACCTGCTTTTGCATCATCTCTATTCAGGTTTTTACATCAAGGTGAGATTATGTAATCGGTTTCCTAGGGCTCTTCTCTTCTGAAACTCCTTTGTTTTGTTTTTTTATGACAAACTTTCTCTATGCATTTTTTGTTCCCTTAAGGTAAGCCATGAGCAAAGTGGCTTTGCTTGATGCAAAGTGTTCTCCTTCTGGAAAGAGTGTTGGCAAGCAAAAAGGTAATTTTAGATGCTTGGGAGATGTAAAACGAAGGAATATAATAAGTTGAGGGTCCCAGATGTCTAATCAAGTGTTACAAGATGATTTTCTATTTGCTACATGTGGTTTCTTTGCAACCATTCTTTAATATTTCCAACAGTAGTAATGGTTTAGTTGAACTACACCAAATTATCCCTGAGCAAAAGTCTGCATTCTTTCATATTTTGTTATTATCTTAATAGACTGTGGTGCAATCAAAACTGCTCAATCAAAATTCAATCTTGTCCTCCATCTTAGGGTTTTCTTTCAATTTAATTTCTTAAAATCTAATCTTTCCACCATTCCCCATCTTAACTTCAAGAATGTGCTGGAAGTACATTAATACTGCGTTTTTGAAAATCGTGGTGGTTATATAACAGTTTTTTTTTTTTTTGTATTTTCGCCTCTGGTATAGTGAAATCTTTGGTAATGTCTGTTCCTTTGCAGACAGCAAGCTAAGTAAATTCCTGCTCCCTTTTTCATCAATATCTGTTTGAACACAGTGACAACTCAATCCACTGGATAAGTTATAGTGTGTGAGTGTGTCAGAGAGCTTCCAGGCTGTGATAAAAATGATATAAAGAAAAAAACAGACTGCCCAGAAAACTTCCACTGAAGTTATGTCAACGGTAATAAAAGCCTCAAATAGTTACAGCCAGCACAATGCCTGAAACCCAGAATCGGGGCTGTCATAGGACCAAAATATGGCGAATAATAGCTGATGTTTAAGAGGTGATGTTGTTTCTAAAGACATAGAATTTCTTCTAGGTCACTGATCAAATCAAATACTGTACACATACTGCAAGTGTTTTATTGCTGTTATTATTCCAGGCAGTGGTTTTGCTGATCACGCTGTTTCGGCTTGAGAAGTCTTTCTGGCCTTGAAATATCTTTACATTTGCTGGTAGTTCATTCCCCATCACAGCATGAATTGTCCAAATGTCAGTGGGTGGACAGGTTTGCCACAGAAGACTGGGCCGTAAAAGACAGAAACCTCAGCAAACCTTGCAAAGTAATTGCCGAGCCACTGGTTGTGATCAATAATTTTATCAACCATGTGGAAATTCCTAACAACAGTACTGTAATTTGTTCTGTTTATTAGCTTTTAGAGCACCGATATTCAATTTCAAGTTCTGTCCCACTTTAGGATCTACGTCATTTGAAAGCCTCCGTTTCAAGACCAAATATATAATAATGGCTTGATGGTGCTTTAACATTCCAAACTCTGAGAAATCCATTGTCCTTCTTTGAACCAAAGTTGGGAGGACACAACTAATGATCCTTGAGGCCCTTGATAGTCAACAGTCCATTACTAGCTGCTTAATCAATAATGCATTCAGCCTATAAAGTCAGAAGATGTCACGTGACCACTTCATAACTACCATGTGTTTGGGTTTAGTGCTCACCTAATGTATCATTAAATCTGTGGAATATTTTGACATCTAATAGATTGCACAATATCTGGTACAGACATTCACAGTTCTCAGATAATAATAATTCCTAATGACTTCAGGGATCCTCTGACTTTTTTTCTACACCAGCGGGAGTTGACATTTTTGTTTTTATTTGAATGAACTACAATATTGGATGGACTGAAGCAACTTTGGGGATCCCATGACCTTTCATCAGGTCAAAAGACCACAGAATTGCTTGCATGGTTGTGGGCTCTTAAGCCCTATTCACATGGGACAAGTATTACCTAGGGACCTTCAGTAATTTGCAATAATTGCGAAGGTCATCTGTAAAAATTCCATGAAAATTACCTACCATATTCTACCAAACACAGTCATTATATGAATCAACATCTCTGTGCTTTGGAGTCATATTTTTTTTTATTTTTGTTTTCTCTACGCCTTTTCTCTGCTTCTTTACCTGCCAAGAATTATGGCGGCTGTGTTGGCACTTCTAAATTTAGAGGTCCCCTGGTAATATTAGTCCTGTGTGAATATGGCTTTAGTGGTGTTATCTCTATGAGGCTATTTCTTGGCTTTTTAAGGAGGTGGTGCAGCTCTGAGGGTGGACGTTCCCCCAGTGGACATGGGCAGATGGCAAAATTTACTTTGCACAAACCCTCGCCGTGATGCAGAATTTTTGCAGAGAATCATTGGTGAAATCAGCATTTCTGCATTGGCCTGTTAGCCTTTGGGTCTCTTCAGGATACAGCTGAAACCTTCCAAGATGTCAGTCCAAGACACAGTTGTCAGTTTAGAGCTCCATTTATTGGGATTATTTTCTATATCCCAGCAGAAGACCGCTTATTCTCTCAGAAAGCACTGACAGTGGCATGATTGAAAGTCATGTGGAAACAATTGTTAATGAATGAACTGGCTGATAATGTGAGCGTATGCTGATTATGTTAGTGTTTAGGTCGGAAACTGATGCCTGTGTGCTATGCAAATTTAAGGGGTTTTTGTGAATGCATTTGTTACGGCGTCATAAAATCAAATAAATATTTAACTTGATGCTGGCTCAATGAGACCATAACATAAAAAAGGATGCCAGACAAAAGTTTCAAGGTTTGCAAAAGAAAAGATTCCTAGTTGCCACTAGGGAAGAGAAGAAAACGGGAAAACATTTAACCCATAAAGTAATGAACCAAAAAGAGATGGAGACCCTGGCCAAAAGTAACAAGAGAGGGAAACACAGGACCTAACCTAGCACAAAACGAAAAACTGGACTACCGGGGGTCTCCAACTCAAACTAAAATAACAAACTAAAATAAGGAAACTCTGCCATCACAGACAGAGTAAAAAAAAAGGGTTAACTCAGCTCAAAAGAAAGAAAAGCAACCCTTCCCTTGCTATTGCTGCCCCAGAGTGAAAGAGCGTGGCCTCCCTCCTCCTCCTCCTCTGTAACCCCTCCCTGATTACCAAATTGACTTCCACCTGTGGAGGAAGGAACAACGAGGGAGGACAGCAGCCCCAAAAAGAAGGCGTAGAACACTCCCACTACCTGGCCACACATAACAGCATTATGAACATGGGATTGCAGATGGAATGAGATTTGTTGTATTTATGTATCTGTTTGTGTGTGTTGGTGTGTGGTGTGAACCATGAATAATTCCCTGGACAAAACTATCCTGTGAATTCCTGGGTTCAATTTATCTCAGAAATGACACATGGCAGCACCGCCATTTCTTTTTCTTTTAGACAATGTATTTCCAGGATTCGTCCTTAACAGCTTGTTTTGTTTTCTCTTTTGTCATTGTAGAAATTATGCACCAAAATGGGGTGGAATCAATGATGAAGTGCCCCATTACAGTTCAGTAAAATATCATCTTGGCGAGTCCAAGATGAGGCAAAACATTTCAAGAATGGATTATTGGCTTCCTATTATCATTTTCCCCTTTTATATCCCTGAAATGTTAAATTACCAAAATAGCAAATTTGTTCAATTTTAAACAATGTCAGTTTAATGTCAGTTTTGTTTCCCTGTTATCACCAATTGTGTTGCTTTTTTGGACCCAGTGTGTGGACAAGTCCTGCATACAAATTAGCGTTGCCCTTCAAGCTGCTGTCCATACACTGATGAGCAGCGTCTGAGATGTGAAATCGGTGTGACACTGTGATATGAAGGCACAGGGTTTTTGCATGTCGTCTGTCATTTCGCTCCAAACTGCTATCGTATATCACTAAAATAAGAATAGAACAGTGTTTTTTTTTCAATCCTGGTCCTCAGGGACCACTGCCCTGAAATGTTTTAGATGTTTTTTCCTCCACCACACTTGATTCAAATGATCAGCCCGTCGTCAAGCTCTGCTGTGGCCTGGTAACGATCCACTCATTGGAATCAGGTGTGTTGGAGCAGGAAACATCTAAAACATGCAGGGCAGTGGTCCCCGAGGACCAGGATTGAAAAACATTGGAATAGAACATATGATTAATATCTGTGTAATCCTGTAGAACGGGAAAGGCTGTCATTGTTGCACAACTTATATCGCATGAAAATAAAGTACTGCCTTCCAACATTCATTTAATTTATATATAACCTTTGTGAAGTATGTCAAACGGACAGCTGCAATAGGTATGCTTGTCACAATGTATCAACATTGCTTGGTCTTTGGTCTTATTGCATCTTCTTTTAGTCTCAGGCTGATGAAAGTCAGTTTCAGAAGATGTTGCTGCCGCACAAGACAGTGTGAAACTGTAATTATCCGTTGACATCCATCACTGCTGGGTGATGGATGTGCAGAGGTGGACAAAGCACACGGCTCCATCTTCCACTTGAGTTAAAGTACTGGAGTACGTCTGAAAACACTTAAGTATTCAGAGGTATACTTTGTTTTTCCTGTTAACACATTCTTTGTTTCGCTTCATCATAGGCAGACAAATAGATACTTTCTGACTTAAGGCAGTTCTGTTCAAAACATTTTTGTGGGCAGCGATAAAGTTTCTGCGAGAAAAGATTTAACAATATATCTTCAACACCTTTCATGCTGAGTTTGAAGGCTGTCTGCTATCTCGAAGGCAGTTGTATGAGAAGGAAAAACCAAGACTATTTGTTTTGTTTTAAAGAGCGACAAATTCTTTAGAAAAACTGGCAAGTAAGACTTCACAAAGTCTGGTGATGGACCATAAATAGCAACACAGTCCATTGAGGTAGGTGGATGAATGGATAACACAAGTATCCAGCACTTATTTGACTTCTTAACATTCTTTTCATGTTCATTTTTAAGTCACAGTTTGGTTAGATGTGGTACCAAAAGGTCAGAATTTGGATGAAAATAACAAATCGGTGTTGAGTTTTGGTTTCACACGGACATGAACAGCAGCCCTGAAGGCAACCCTGTAAACACTGCCGTAACCATCATTACCACCACCAAGTTCAATAGTGTCGAGTGATTGAAGTGCATGTATTTGTACAGTAAATTATCTGTTACTGTGCACCCCTGGCAATGTGTGGCCTTATATAAAATTGTTTCAATAGTGTTGATACTGTACCATTACTGTAACCTCTTGAATCTGCACTATTGTGGTCAAAAGCATGTCAATGTACTGAAAGTGTCAATCCAGGTAATGACTTTGAATTTCAGATCTCCCTCCCCCTGCTGTGCAATTCAAACAGGTCACAAAGGAATGCACAAGCCATCATGCCTGTATGGTACGGGAGGCAAATGCTGTTTGAATGTAACTACAGTTGCTTTGACAGCGGTCTATAAATGCCATAGAAATGTTTCTTAAATAGGGCTTTTGTGTCCCTTCCTTCGCTCATCACCTTCCTTTTGAGAGAAGCAGGAAGGGAAATGAATGAAGAAATTTTAAATAAAGATGTGAGCGAAGACCACTTTTGATATATAAATAATATTCAAGGTGCTTTAAAATAATGTGTTTTTAAAAAAGATGGAAACAAAATACCTAAAAAGGTATTCCAGGCTGTATGCACACATTGGATCAGTCAAAGGCACTCAACGTTAACCAAGATCTGAAGGTAGTTTGGCCAAGTATTACGCTGTAAAGGTGAACTACAGTGTGCAAGACACTGAACCGTCCTAGAAGAAGATTGTGGTTTTACTCAGCAATACGAACGAGTAAACTTTTTGTCTGTGCATTTGCTTGCAAGATAATTGCTAGAATCTCACCTCATTTGTAGCAGACTTCATTGCAGTAACGAGGTTTTAAGACTGGATTGAAGCTGTTGTTTTTAGGTATATTTTTTATTGCCAGTCTAAGATGATAAAACGCAGGTTACAAGCTCATAATGTCACCGACGTGTGGCATTCACCTTACCCCACAGAAGCCGGCAGTGTTTCCCCCCCCATTCTATTAAACCTCATATGGTTCCTTGCCAGTGGATACATTCTTATCTGAGCGATACAAAAACACCACACACACCACACACACCAATGGGTAGGTCAAGCATAAGGTGACCTAGCTAAGCAATAGGATGAAATTACGGTTCTTACACAGCCCTTGGCCCTGTGCCTGGTCAAAGCAATTGTCCCTGACATTGTGCGTCTCTGCATTTGTGCATGCTTGTGTGTGTGTCTATATGAGAGATATTGTTTGTGAAACGGAGTTACAGAAAAGTGGGCGAGATTCACCTGCATTGAATATCAAGTAAATGAATTATTTTTCCGTTGGAGGGGAGAAAAAGGAGATGCTGAAATTAATCTGAGGAGCCAGCTGTCTTTGTACCCTGTGCACTTCGCTGATGATGTATTCTCCTGTCTGAAAGAGGACGAGATGAGTAAGTGAGAGGCTCATTCTTAATGTTATCCCCACAAAATAATTTGCAGCCAGGATGCTTGTTTGGAAGGGTAGAAGGTCAAATCACTTTGCTTGCTTCAGACAGCTGTTTGAATTATAAAGAAGAGAAAGGCAAAGGTTTGCATTTGTTTGTGATAGAAGAGTAGCAACAAAAAAAATCATTTTTAACCTCACCATGATGGAATTGATGATAAGATTTTGGAGGTTTTCTTTTTGCAGAAATGCTGGACGAGGAATGCTGTAATGAGGTATGTTTTGCTAACAGAACACTCTTATAAAGGTGCCATACATATTGAAATATGGTCCAAATATAAGATACATTTCAGAGGATCGCTCTAATGCTAAATATTCAATATTCTATGTGTACTCGTGAGCAAAGACGGGGAATTCAAAGCCGAATTTCCTCCCCACAGCTCGGCATGTCCAGCAGTGAGTTTTGAAGAAAAAAAAAAGAAAAAAGAAATTCCGCCCCAGTCCTGTCGTAACAGTGCTTCAAACATGACTGCACCACTGAGCTGATTGAGTCAACTTCCTGAAAGAGCATAATTCAAACTCGCAGAAAGGTTTGGTTTCTTCAAAAAATGATGAAAATGTCAAGTGAGAAAATATATTTTATTTATGATTTATCTACGCAGAACTTCAAATATCCAATGGAAGTATATCTTAATGGATCTTAAGTGAAGTAGAACACCTTTTTAAAAGTAATTCAACCCTTGAATTTATCATTCTAGTGGCCCCTGCATTCATAACTTCTGAAAACAAGCTCTCATTTCTCATTCCTCTTCCCTGAATTCCATTATGAACCCACAGCACAAAAAGTGCTGGGACCAACTTTGCTGTCTCGCGAACGAAGTGGCAGGGGGTTTGGTAGGGCGAAGCATTTTTCTGCTCGGTGTCTTCCGAAATACATATTTATGGATACCCGGAGTATTAAGTCTTGCTCCAGAACTGGTGTGAATACAAACAAATTCTTCCATCTTCGGTGATCAAATTGTTTCTTCCAAACTCTTAAAGAAGAGAGTGCATTTTTGGTGTTTACCAAATCTTTAAGTGAATGCTGCTTTTCAGACATGTCAGTCATTACCTTCCCGTCCAGCAGGTGTCCCTGATGTGTCCCTGCATTTTAACATTACCTGACCTCCACACCCACCTGGATCTGTTCCCATTTCCCTCATCAACTACCCTAGTATATATAGCAGCCCATTAGCCTTCACCCTGTTTTGCCTGTCTGTCTATTTTTTTTCTTTTTGGCAGTTTCCCTGCTCCCATCTGACACATCTTTCCCTTTGCTGATTGCCTGCCTGTTGCTTTTTTTGTGTGAACCTTGTCTTAATTTGGCGTGCTCTGTCTACACCCACACTACTCTCACCAGAGTGCATGCTCTAAGATCCTTGTTTCAAGACACAGATGACTGAAGATCCAATCATGTGTTTTGAGCTGAGCAAAGAGTTATCCCACTGAAATAAGTCAATGCAGTCCTCGAATCTAACATGCCTTTATTTTATTTTTTAAACCAGTATTGAGTTTTTAGTCACACTAGGCCAAAGCCCCTTTTCAAAAACCAAATCAAATCTATAACGAAACAGAAGGGGTGATGACAAACACAATGTTTTGATTATTAAAAGGTAACCGCTATAGCATATACATACCATCAACTATTCAGTTGTACAGTACTATTTGACTAGACTTAGACTTCACTGTCTGATTGGCCTCTTTGGTGCTGGACTGGTTCCAATATTTTCTCAACAGATAAGACAGAGAACGTTTTGTAAGTATGGATGAGTGTTCATTGAAAATCTATGAAATAAACTGTGGTGTTCCTCAAGGTTCAATACGAGGCTTTTCAACCTTTACATAATGCCACTTATGAAAGTTACCTGGAGACATGGGATATGTTTTCAGCTATGCTGAAGAGACACAGCTTTACATTGCTGCACTGTATTTTAAATGTTTTAAAGTTATGGATCAAGGAGATTTTCTACAGCTCACTCAGAAAAATACCCAAATTTTGGTTATTGGCACTGAAGATCAGAGATGCGATGATCAATTTGAAACTGCAAGCACTGGCATTAAACCCTTGTCAACAAGTGAAAAACCTTTGATTCAGAGAGAGACACACAGAGACACTAATGCAAGTCTTTATAACCTACAGGATTGACTACCAAAATGCTCTACTTTCTGGTCTCCCTGAGAAGAAAACAGCTCAATTACAATTACTTCAAAACTCAGCTGCACATCCTTGAAGTCCAGAAAGAGAGCACACAGTGTGAAGCATTGTGTTGGTATAAAAAGTGCCATATGTATGGTCTGACTGATTGAAACACCTTTTTTTTTTTTAAAAGAATGTCAAACACAAAGTTTGTTTTGTTGAAGTACTGTGCACCTTCAAGAGGCTTTGTTGCTATGCCTCCAGCAGCCTTTCTTGCAGCCACAAGTTTGTCTGTGGAAGTATTGACCTCAGTGGTCTTTAACTGCTTGGGTCCATCCAACCCCATTATGCTGGAGATGGTATATTTGGGATAACCTCAAGTGCTTGTCCCCAACACTCATTGGTGCACTGCTATTTTGAAGAGCTGCACTTGAACATTTGCTCTAAAACACATTAAAGAGGAGGTATTTTCCATTATGGAGCACTTCACAATACTTCTCTATGATTACTCCAACAGCCAACAACATTAATCAAGCCCATTTTGAATTTTCCCAAAGCAAGAAAGAGGAATAGGAGCAAATCCCTTGATCTAGCATGGCCATAATCTCTCAATCTTGTTTTTTTGTTATCTTCAATCATAGATATTTTGACTCTGTTAGGTCCAGCAATTTAAATTCCAACTGACATGTCCACTCAACACATTCCCCCAAATAACTTTTTTTTAAATTAAATGCCAGGGAGAAGTAGTCTTAACTATGCTATCCCATTTAATTTCATGGGGACATTTAACTACCTGACAGTTAAAATCCCACACAGCTCAATTACAGCCATATTCTACACATTTTTTTTTTAAATCCAATTTTATTTACCCCAAGGACACATTGGTCTGGATGTGGCGCGACAAATACATAAAAATAATGAAGATGATGATTTGCTTCCTGTTTCCATGTGGGCATCACACTCTGCATACAAATAGTTTTGTTTTGAACAATTTGATCAGTCTCTCTTCCCCCCCCTCATTTTTTTTATTAACACGCATCCGATATCATCTGTCTAACTCATTCATATGGACAAAGTCTTTATTGGATAAATTACTTTTTAATTCAATTCTCAGACGCCAATAATAAACTAGAATATGCGCTTGTCTGCTGCTATAGGATTTGTTCAATCGGAGCAATTAACACATCTCACTGGTATTATACTCACATTCACATTTTATGCAGTGGGGGATAGTAGTATGCATGCACACGTGCATTGGTACTCCATACCCAAAGCACAATAAATTATACTGTCTCGCAATAATGATCAGCCCTCGTCACAGAGGATGATTTTTAATCTCCAAGCTCTATTTTTGCTCCACTAAGTCCACTTGGATGGTAAATTAAAACAGGAAAGTAGGAGTACTTCTCTATTGTACCCGTTGAAAAGCGATCATTTTATGTACGGCACAAGGTGCTGGGTACTTCCAGGGCTCAATTTGAGAGCATATAAAAGGTTGCCTTTGACCACTGTGAAAAGAATAGTTTTCCATCCCTATTAGATTTCTGATATTTAAAATGAATGCTATTTTTAGCGCCATTTGGTTGCAATTGTTGATATCAAGTTCTCTGCATAAACCTCCTGTGTAGGAATCAAGAAATCTAGTTTACAACAGTAAAATCATTGGCTAATCGCCCCCAAATGCCTTCAAATGACATAAACATTTCTAGAATGCTGCTATAAAATCATCATAATGCAAGAATACATTTTTCAGTGCCACCTCAATGTAGTGTTCAGTTAAGCATGGCTATCTTATATGGCAGACTTGTCCCCTAAACACACTTGATTCAGAGCCAAATGTCCCTTTTTAAAAGGTCTGTAGCTCATTTGCATTGACCTGTTCCTCTGTGAGCGTGCTCAGTGGGGAGTCAGCAGGAAGCACAGATGAGCCAAAGGAGGCAGTCATTTGAATGGCTGCATGAAATTAGTCAGGTGTTGGCACCGCATGGGGCATATCAATAGCAGCACCCCCTCCGCCACCGACCCGTCCTCCCTCTCTTATCCCTCCACCCCCACCTTCCTGTCTCTCCAGTAATGTGAAGGAAACAAATGCATCTCACTAAAGACTCATCATTCCGCCCAGATGATGTTTGTTGAAAGCCTAATGACTGTCTGCGGGCGCATGCGCAATGGCGCGGCGTCTGTGTCAAATTCAACCTGTCTAAATTTAGTTTGCTCCTTTTCAAGCCGCCTATGTGCTGCGCCAAACACAGTGCAGGCTCTTTTCCACATCCTCCGAGGCACATTTCAACCTATTAGCTACACTCTGAAATAGAAGAAAAAAGGGATATTGGCACCTTCATCAGTTCTATATTTTCTCCCTGTAGATGAGCCCGCAAGTGTTTAATCTTTTCTTCTTTTATCCTCATGTTCAATCACATAAGTGTAGTTCAGTCCTGACCCTTTAATGCATGTTAAAAGAGAATCTTTGTTGTCATATAATTAGTTTGTGTTTGTCAGAGCTTGATAGTAACGGCTGTCTCTTTTCACTTCTGTTGCCCTGCTCACAGGTTTGAATCGTGACCTCTCTGAATTCAACTGTTGATTGCGAGATGTCTCGAGGCGGGTGGTTATTTTCTCAGATGTTTGATTAATTATTTTTTCAGAATCTTCTCTTCCAGGGAGAAAAAAAGGTTGCCAGGAAAATACATTTAAAGAGATGTTTACATGTGACTAAACTGCTTAACATAGAACATCAAGTGTTTTTCTTGTCGTGCATTAGCGTATCCCTCAAACCTGAGAAAGTGTCTTGTCAACCTTGACAACCTTGACATGAAAATCAGTTTTTGAAATGAACCTTTTTTACTTTCACAAAAGCAAAGGCATTAGTCATTTCTTCAAATCCTAATTTGACTTGACCGAGGACACATTTCTGACCTTAGGATGAAGGTAGATGTGGTAGTTTAACCAAGTAGTTTTTGTTGGTTGCTGTCATTGCTGTCGTCATCATCAAATCCTGTTGACCGGGGCATTAAATCAGAAAAGGGTCCTGTTTTATTTGATTTTGACTGCTGTTCCATATAATATGTATGGTACACAACCTTAGTTTACACAATAGCACCTTTTCAGAGAGAGAGAAAAAAACCCCTGAAAGAAATAGATTTTCAGAAAACAGAGTAAGGGATAGATAGAGAGGGTTGTTGACAACAGCTGGCAGACAACGATGCATCTCCCGAAAGTCTTCATCTCAAGGCTGATGGATGGTGGCGAGAGATGGAGGGGGTCTGAACGGCAGCCGTTCTCCATTTTTATCTCTGTCATAAGAAAAACGTTTTTTTTTCACATTCCTCTATTTGTTGGTTTACACAACAGTGAGTGCACTCCTCAGTTCGCCGAGGCAATTTTGGTCATAAGAGGAATATCAGGTAAAACACATACATTTCTGCTGTGTGTTCACATTGAAAAGAAAGCCGTATCAAAATTGTATGTTCTTTTTTTTTTTTTTTGGGGGGGGGGGCTTTATTGGAAACATTAATGGGAAGATCATTAAGAAACCCACTGAGCTTCATAATTGAAACCATTTTAGGTCTGTCATGGAAACCATTGCAGTCATGGAAACCATAAGAGACATCTCAAAGAGGAGCCTATTCAGGCTATCATACGCTCTTACAATTCAACCCATAATAGCAACAAAAGGACATGGTCACTAAAAGCAGCACATTTCCAAAAATGGACTGCGTTTCAGCTTTTCATAGAAAAACATAATACAAAATGGATTATTTTTTAAGTTATCTCCTATAATATTTATATAGATATATCTATATATATAGACAAGCCATTTCATTAAGTATTATAGTGCAGCTTTTTTCCTGGTAAAAAACAAACAGTGATGATTAGAAACAGTGTCCATGCATCCATGTATGTAGGACATGTATAAACTCTTTGACATGTATAAAATCTTTACAGCATGAAGTATATAAAAAAAAAACCTGGCTTTTGAGTCAGGATTGATAAAATGGAGCTTAGTCCCCTATAATAATCATTCTGTCGTAATTTGAGTGACTGAGTAGCAGCTCAGAAGAAGTCGCCTATAAATACAGCACTCTGTTTTTGGGAGCGGTCTCTGTACTGTAACCGCTCGCACACTGGGTTGGCATCTCAATAAAACAGCAGGGTATTCCTAGGATGGAAATTCACCAAACGAGTGAGAGAGGATACGATGGCGATTCCTCCTTTTGATTTTGAACACTTAATAAAAAAACATGCAGAGGTTAACTGCACAGCAATGTGGGAAGGCGCAAGGCCAATGCGAACTTTAAAATTACCATTTAGATTTGTAAATCGTTTCAACAAGCTGGAGACGAGAAAATATTTTTTACTAATCCCAAGCAAAAGCTAATACATTTTGAGTGAAACATAAATCAGATTAGATTAAGTTTTCTATGGATTTCCGCAAACATATTGATACTAAACATATTTCATATTCAGCCAAACATAGTTCATCTTACAAATCCCAATCCAGTTGAGTATTATTCAACTTTTGTTTTCTGGCTTGAAGTCCTTAAATTTGAGAATATAAGGATTTTTTTATATGTGGTAAAGTTATATTTGAAGATGCCTGGTTGGCCTTTAAGAGATAATATTTAACATTTCCATATTAAAATGTCCAAAAACGACTCAAGCTATGTTATACATTGTGTTCAGTTGTGTGCTTACATTACCTCAAATGTGTCCGACAATGTTCAAACCCATAAAAACCTGTCATTTTATTCAGAGTATTGGTGTGTTTCTAGCTTGCCTCTATCATTTTAAACAAAGGGTACATTGCATAGGTCTGACAGCGAGGAAGGAAGTTTGCGAATGTGACTGAACAAAACATGAATGAAACTTTTAATATTGCCTGATATATTTTCATCAGCAGTGGTGGTTGTATAAAAAAATGAAGACAAAGACTCCAGTGATCCCACGCTACTTAATAATATCACTAAACTATGTATTTTGTTGTTGTTTTGAAGTGAGAAACCCTGCATTGTATGTTTATAGAAATTCTAATAGGGCATTTCTCTCAAAGATAGAGCTAACAGACTATTGTTAAATATAAAACCACAAACCTTTTTCATATTAATAATGATAAACAGCTTGGGACCTATTAGGTTATAACATCTTCCACAGCAGCTTCACTGCTGAGATCTGGGGATATAGCAACATTGCTCTACAAAGCCAGTGCTATGTTGTGTTTTGCAGTGTCATGCTCAAGCTGTGTAACTTCTAATTAGAGGGAATATAAATCAGATTTAAATCGTTCACTACGTGGGTTGAGTAGCAAAAAAAATCCTGAGTCCTGAGCAAAGAGTGAAAACAAGCAGAAAACCAGCTGGAATTTGCAGGGTGCAGTTGGAACAGCGAGCGAGATGCATACAGCGGCTTCCAGCCTGGTAAAAGGGAAAGTAAAGGCTGTGCTGGGGAAGTATGGAGACAGAGACCCTGAGGGAATCAATAATCACAGTGGACAGTGGCAGGCTGTGCAGCCGGCCTGTTCCTGTCAGCTATGCTGGCATGGCTGCTGGGCAGCAGGAGTGATGTGCAGCTTAAAAGAAACAACTTCTCCATCTCGTCTACCTTCTTTCTCATTCTTTAATTAGGAACGACCTTGGTCAATAAATAAACGGCTCATTGACATCGCTGTCATCGAGCGGTCTTTGAAGTATAAAGTCAGTATTTGCCTCACTGCGTTGTGCATCATGTCATCGTAAAATGGGCCCTTTCATGGCAGGGGATGTGTAATGGTGAGCGATTGAGCCACTAATGGCATTATATTAGGCAAAGTGGAGCTGTATTATACCACTGTAGTTAATGGCTAACTGCATGCATGGCTCATTCAAGTTATGACTATAGTTGAAGTTCGTTCCATCTTTTCCTCTTTCTGTGGCTCCATGCTTAATCCCCTAATGTTGCTTTATTTGGCTTTAAATTATGCAGCGGTTCGGTTAATTCATGGGATGGAAATGTTTTGTGTCCTACGACAGAAGTTAACTGGATGTTTTTTGATCTCCGGCGTGTTCCTTTTTCTCTGAGGAACACACACTTGTGGCTGCTGCATGCTGTGTGTGTGTGTGTGGTAGATCTGTGTGTTTCGAGAGCTCCAAAGATGGATAATAGCTCACTTAAGCTGCTCTTTTGTGGATGTGGTGTTCTTGCGTATGTGAAAGGCAGTTACATTACATGAAGTTCGGCACAGTGGAGGCATTATTTGAATAATCAACTAACTCAGACACCCTATAATTACACTGCTAATTGCATTATAACTTATGTAAACGCTAACATGCTGATGTGTACCAGGTATGGTTAACATGATGAGCAAATTAACGTTAAATACAAATTACAGCCTGATGGGAATGCCACATTATTATACTTTGGGCCTAAGCTAATAAAAATTAATTAGAAATTAGCATGTGATGGAAAGTTCACAGATCAATTACATTCCCAATTTATCATGAGGGGGACCTGAACATCCATGACAATCCATCAGTAAAACAAATATTTCACCAAGAGGCAAAATCTAGGGATCATTGCTGTTATGTTTGGTTTTGATGGGGTTATAGTTGGTGCCAATCCTGGCAAAGTAAAGACTGAACTCAGACATAGAAGCCAGATTTTGATGGCAACCAAGGGGCTACCTCTGGATGTGAAGTGCCACTTCCTCGAATAGCCACTTGAGGCTGACTGCGGAACAAGTCAATCTCCATAAGTCCCCATGTTCAAATGTCCAGCTTTACAGCAGAAATAAACGTGTTTACAGCCTGGTACAAAAAGTGCTTTTGGTCTCTATAGCTAATTTCCCTCTTCATGACAACTGTACCGAGGGTGAATTTTTATGTAACTCACCTGTTCAAATGATATCAAGGCGTACAGTTTTGTATACTTAATTGTGTGGCCATTTTGAGATGGGTGTCTTCACATGTGTCTTGTTGGAGCAGGTTTCAATCAAGACTGTTGAGATGGCAGGGGCCAGAGCCACCACATTCTGAACTCCACAATGGCTCTGCATTTGTATTTTAATGATGAACAACCCTCTTTGTTTAAACTGGGATCATGGACAGTTAACTAACAGTAACAGTAACAGTAACACCCTGTTCCTGGTACAAGAAGGGTTAAATGCACCAAGTTTTAAGGGCTGTGACCTGTGCTGGACTAAAGACGTCTTGACTCTTGTCACCGGCTCTCTATCTGTCTTGTCTGCAGGCCTTAGACAGCGTAGAGTGTAGTGTTGTCCTGTGTTTGTCCCTCTCCCTCCCTCCTCTGTGCTTGTAATTACCTCTCCACCATGATCCCTTAATACCTCCAAGTGGGCAAAGACACCTCCGGGGTGTCTGTGAGTGTGTGTTTGTGTGTGCGTGCGCGAACGTGCATGTGCCTGTCCATTCCCATATGAGTCGAGCTGTGTGTTTGTGTGTGTGTGTGTGTGTGTATACGTATAAATTTGTGTGCATATGCTGGAGTCCTCTGGGGCTTTTTGCTCGCTTGATAAATAATGATGAATTACAGATTGATTACCCAGGAGTGAAAGCTCTGGTATTAAACTTATTATGAAAAGGCTGCAACCTGTGTGTGTGTGTGTGTGTGTGTGTGTGTGTGTGTGTGTGTGCGTTGTGTGTGCACACTGGAAAACGCCCTTAGCTCCTGCTTTGCTTATAATTAAGGGAGTAATATTTCTGGGTCATAAACATAAGGATTGGCAGCATGGGTTTTTAAACTATATTGATTGGATATAGTTTGTGCGCTCAGGGCGAGGCAGCAGCTTTACAGAGCATCGATATTTTTACCTGTATACTTCACAGACACATTGAGTGGGTGGTCGAATTGATGTAGCTTTTACAGCCCTTGCAGAGTAATAACCTGCGTCGACCTGAATTTTGCAAAATGAGAAATGTGTTGTTTTTATGTTCAGACACATTGGTGAATTGCACAATTGAGCTCTCAGGAGTCTTTTTAAAGTAACATGGTGATAAGTTTGAGTAGAAGAGGCGATTCATGAAAAATGCCCTAGACTGTAAATGCATGCTGGTCTAGCTGCCACAGTTCTGTACTGACTGGTGTTAGCTGATCGCTACCTGTTGCGCATTTTTGTTTTCGGGGCAGAAGCCAATGAATAATTTATTTAGAAATAACACAGCGCTTGCAAGCCAAGCCAAGATTGTATTCAACTTTCTTTTTATAGCACCAAATTATAACAAAGGTTATCTCATGAGACTTTTTCATATAAAGCAGGTCTAGACTGTACTTAAAACATTATTTACAAAGACCCAACAATTCCCACCATGAGCAAGCACTTGGCGATAGTGGCAAGGAAATACAATAGGCAGAAACCTCTAATGCAGATATGACTAAATGTACTAATAATGATAAAAAATAACTGATCTAGGTGTAGCCATGATCAATGAGGAAGAGCTAAGTTAGTTACATGGTAACATGGTAGTAACTTGATTGGACATGAATGTGTACAGATGGAGAAAAAAAAGAAGAAAAGAGCTCAGTGCATCATGGGAAGTCCCTCTACAGTCTAGGCCTATAGCAGCAAAACTAAGGGTTGGTTCAGGACTCACCATCTCTCTGTATGATTAGAATCGTTTGTGTGTGGATACAAATACTGTATGATGTTTATAACACCGTGTCTGGTTAATTATATCCGACAGCTGTCTTTAGCAGATCTCAGGCGTCCATATGTGTTTTGTTTGCAAGCACTTGCGTATTAGTTGATGCTTAATCAACAGATATCTGCATATGAATGCAGAATATGTAGGCAAGGGACAAGGGTTTGTAGTCCTAGTAGTATTAACCAATTATATTTGAGTGGGATTTGGTTCATCACGACAATGATTGAGCTTGTTTTTCTAATTATCTGCATTCATGTGCAGATATCTGGTCATAAGGATGAACTAAAACAGATCTTTCTCGTCATTATCAAGCCTCAACCTAACTGGACCGTAACCAACAAAAGAAGTACTCCGCTCAATCAGTCGATGTTCATCACCTTTTGTCATGATCCTTGCTTAATAACTGAAAGAATGAGATGGCTGACACCCAGCCTCACAAGTCTCCTTCACAGCGTCTCCATGGTGACCCTCATTTTCAAGGTGGTGACCTAAGACAATTGCAAGGAACTCTGGGTACAACCATTTCTCCTTGTTGACAGGAGCAGTTGAGGTGATTTGGACATCTGATTAGGATGTCTCCCAGACAACTCCCTTAGGAAGTATTCTTTGAAATCTCGACTAGTAGAAGACCCCCAAGCCAACCCAAATCACACTGGAGGGATTACATATCCTATCTGGCCTGGGAAATCCTCAGGATCCCCCAGGCGGAGCTGGAGGACGTGGCTGGGGAAGAGGACTTTGCCTTGCCTGCTGCCACTGCTGATAAAGATGGATGGATGGATAAAACCAGACACTCTCTTTGAGCTGCTGCCTCTGAACTTTGTCCAGGATGGTGTTTTGGATCTGAAGGTCCCTTGTAAGATTAAACTGGACTTTTTTATTTGACATTTCCAAACAATCACTTTAATGTCCTCTATTAAGCAGTCTGTTGTTGGTTGTTGGTATTTTATGTCTCACTCGTTTGAATGAATAATGGTGTGCTTTTGTTTTTGTGCTGCAATAGTCAAGTGTCCTCAAATGGTCCACGGTGCTGTCAACTTTTTTTGTAAAATGCATTACACAATTCTTGGCAAAGGAAGTGGATTCAAAAGTCTGAGGTCTGCAGAAAAGGGAGAAATAATTTACAAAGAAAAAATTGAAATGCACAGCATTTTCTTAGGCAAATTAAGCACATTTAATGCTGTTTTTTTAATTCATTATATTTAAATTATAGATTTTTCCTTTGGGTAACTGCCTCAGAAGTTTTGTCTGTATTCCTGAAGATACCATTTTCTATTGTACATTTGTAAGCCTACAACCACATTGCATATATTCACCATATTCCCCAGCTCCCATAGGACTTCATCATACCCTTTCCAGCAGGGTTTATTTTTACCGTTTGCGCCAGTTTCACACCACTTTAGCGCCTGGACATTTGTTAAATCCCCAGCCCTCACCTGTATCCACTGCTGCAGGAACAAGAGATTTAGCACAATTCAGTTTGTTTAGCACCCTATGCTTTACCAGATAAAGGTAATCTGCACAGAAGAGGCTGTTTGTTTTCTTTTCATTGATATGTCTCACTTCATATCAATGAAAATGAATCAATTTAGCCGAAGCAATGATATATCACAATTTTAATGGCGTGTAAATTGAAAAACCAAGTAACAGGTAAGAAGACTAGTTTAGCGTTTATTTAGAACTGGCACTGGGTTGGTTTAAGTCTATTTCATCATTTTAAATACAACCACTCTTTACTACTAATTATTCCCATTGGTCTATACTGTACTTTAAGAAGAAAAGCATTCTGGTTCCATTTCAATCTAGGGCTCATAAAGGTTCAACGATGCTTAGATATGCTTATTGAGAAAGCCAAATGTGTGTGACTACTGATTTGACTGTTATTTTCTTCTTTTACACTATTTTGCCATTTCTCCAATTGTCATGGGAGCACTATTATCTACACCACTGGAACATGTGGGGAAAAATGTTCACACCGTGGGGAGTGAATGCTGTAAAATGGCCTCATCTTCTCTGGGGAGTAATATGATCATGCAGAGCAATCATCAGACCCCATGGCTTCTTGAAAAGCTGTTCACATATTACAGATTCACCATCATGAGGAACAGTTAGTGTCTGTAGATTGAAGCGTTCCTTTGACGTTCTAAAAATGTATTATTTATTTAAAAAGCACGGAAGACTTGCTGCCTCATTTAAAACTTCCGTTGTGCAGAAATGTTGGATTTGTGTGCATCACTCCACGATCCGCACCTCTTATCCAATTATGTCTTTGATACAAGTGGTTTTCACATATGGCAGCTTGATAAACATCTGCTTGGAGAGAGTGAGACAATCAGAAGTACTGCCTAAAGTTTTATTATTTTGTCTTGGCAATTTGTGCTATTCAGTAATGATCCCATTAAGGTTTTCCTGTCCTTGGGTGCACTTTGGCACAAAACACCTTGCCAACACTTTGTTTCTGCTTTGGCATATGTTTCATCTTTTTGGTCTATTCCTGTTGCCAAATCAAACAGTTTCTAGTTTCTGTGGCCAATGCACCTCTAAATTGGGCATTCTTTGAAACTCTTGCTTCCTTATGTTGCTTTAAAAAAATGACATAAAATAAGTTATTGTCAAACCTCTTTTAAATCAAACCCAGAGTGCTGACTGGCAATCAAATTAATGACTCTCCTGTGCATTTGTAGTGATTTACTTACTTCAAAGTTGAAAATCCCTCTTTCATGTGGCAGTCCTCAGTTTTGTCCACTTCAACACCAAGCTCTTGGTGTGTGTGTGTGTGTGTGTTCCTTGGTGTAAATTGAGTATGTGTTTTACATTTATGCCCCTCGTGCTCAATAAGGCAAAAAGTCAATTTTGCTCTGTAAATGCTGTTAGTCACTGAAGCCAACTATTTTATTCTTTATAGGACAGTGGGCAGTCTAGCCTCCCTCAAGCATTTTCTCGTCATTGAAACGGTACAAATGACACTTGGGAAACGATGATGGAGAAAATATAAAACAAGCAAGAGGCAATATCTTCCATGAACAGAATGATGCACGGGCTTGTGCTGTAGATACCCCAGGGCCCAAGCTGATAAAAGACCAAAGACCCATGAGAACCTTATAAACTCCCTGGGGCTTCATGATCACCACCTTCTTGTGGTTGTCTGATCATTTTTAACTTACAGCAGTGATTGATAGCTCTGCTGAAAACCCAAGATATGTTCAGATATTGTTCTTATCAGTCCTACCCCACTGATCTAGAGACTTTATAGTGCCAAGTATGTACTATAGTACCTTAGTATTTGGGCATGGAGTTCTAAAGCTGAGGGGGCATGGACAGAAAAGTTCTGGTCACCTCAGATTAATGGTTTGAACAAGTTGGGAGCCCCTGTCGAACAATCTCCGGGAAGTTGTCAGTCAAAGATGACCTTACTGATCTTCTGAACGGTCCTAAAACTGGACTTGGACCCGACCAATACCCTCATCCATAAGACATGTCATGAGTAATCCTGACTTGTACGTTCCTTTTGAGACCTGAATTCAACCCAAAGCTACACTTCAGCCATATGTCATCGATTAACGCCCTTTAGGTTGCGAGGCATTGGCTACACTCTGACTCTTAACACTGGGCAAAACATATGTCAAATGTCTAAGCCGACGATTGACTCAGACTGAAAAAGAGAAATCTTTAAACAACATTTTAAAATCACCACACCTGAACACGACCAGGCTGTCAGGCTGCTGTCAAGTAGCAGAACACCAGTCAGTACGTATCAAATATAGTGTAATGGATTGGCCCTGTGAATTAAAACTGTTACTGTTTGATGGATTGCAAGAGAATTGCGAGGACAGTAAGGTTGGCCTCCTGCTGCTTTGTCAGACCAGAGTAAAAAAAAAAGGGGGTGAGGGATCTTCATGCTTGACACTATGCTGCTGCCTTACTAGCATTAGCAGCTTCCCACAGCCTACTTAGTGTGTGAGGTGACCACTGAGAGCTCCTGTTAGGCTACTTCAGTGATGGTTGAACTTATGGTTATTTTTAGCCTGCCACACTTGCTGCGTGTTGTCTTATGAAGAGAGCTGTCTAGAATGTGCAGGCGCAGGGAAGCAGCATTGTTAGACGAAGAGAGAACACAGCATATCTAATGATATGGAGTTATTTGTTCACACATTTAATGAATATAACACTTCATGTTCTTATGGCACCATTAACACCTTAATTCAATCTATAAATTAGTCAATTAGTGAATAGTCAATTATGAAATCAAGTGTTTTCTTTATGTATCAGTTAAGGAGCTTTCAGACGGCGAGCAGTCCCTGCTGCACCTGCTGCCCAATGACGTTGGTGTCTGTATTATTGAATGGACAAAAGCAGGGCAAAACTCTGCTGCCATGGCTACCGGCTCCATCCAATCACGCTACAGGTTGCTGCTATCCATCTTCTCTAATCTTATAACTTTGCTAAAGAGCGCAGCTTAAAATAGGGGAAATGGGTTGTGATGTGACGTGAATAATATAGAAAGTTTCCCTAGATAATATTAGAAGAAATATTTATCATCCCAGACCAGATAATTAAACTTGAAGCTCAATATTGCCCGAACTCAGGGAACTTGTACCTGTAAAATTAGCTCCTTCTTAGTTTTCTTTCTTTTCCCTCTGTGTGGTTTCTGCGGTTGCCATGGTCACATGGTGAGACACTGTGGAAATTTCTCCTCAGACAATAATGGCAAATAACCTTGCACAGTTGCGTTGGCATTGCAAACAATGGAGGCAGCAGCAGCAACTGCTCGCTGTCTAGATAGTACTTTGTACAGCGGATACTGTGGAATGTGCATAAAGAGATTCCAAAATTGTTTACTTGCCTTGATGGTCCCCAACATCAGGATATTACTATTTCTTCAAGACTTCCAAATCTTAATGCGGCACTCAGCCACAACCCCTCATACTGCTGGAAAGAACCAGAGCTGGAAAAGGTACATTTACTCAAGTATTTACTCAAGTACACGATTGACTTGAGCAATTGTCTGAAAGGACTTCAGAGGGAAATATTCTACTTTTTTCTCCACTGAAATCTTCAGACAGCTTGAGTCACTAGTCACTTTTCCCACTTATATCACTTTATAAAGGTAGAACGCGTTGTTGAACATTAAACCACTGGAACATTTTGGCTGTTTGATGCCCAAAGAGGTAACATTTATCCTGCGTGTCTTAAAAACAAAGATTAGAGAAAAAAAAGTCCCAAAAATGAACACAAATTTGTAAAGTAGAACCTTTTGTCTTCTTTAAATGAATCCCCTCAAGACCCCTCAGGTTTATTTTCATACATTTTTGAGAGGATTCTTGTTCTTGAGAGCTGCTTAGTGGCACACAAACCCCCAGATTCTTGTTCTTGAGAGCTGCTTAGTGGCACACAAACCCCCAAAAAGACACTTCCCGTCCTAAAGAAACGACCCAAATGAGTGCATTCAGTCATTCTTCTGCCGGTTTTAGGCTTCTACTAACTTGAATGAGAATGAAATGATAGGGAAACAAATTCCGCGGAGGTTTGTGATGCTCAAAAAAAACAAAAATACATGGGTCTCATGGGTCTCCCTGTGAGTCGCCAAGGTGACTTCCTGGGATTTTGGTTTGGAATCACCTGACTAAACTAAACTCTATAAGTAGTTCAAACTAACTCCTCTCAAAGAGCAACTGAAAAAAAATAAAACTTATATAAGTGCTAAAACACGGTAGTTCTGAAGTGCTGAAACAGAGCAAATAGCACATTTGTTGGGTACAATTTCCAGCTGTGGATTTATATGAATTTAGACAGTTGTTATTATTTCAAGGCACGACGATCTACAGCGACTGTATTCATGTTAATAAAGGAGCATGTCACTGTCAGCCTAGTGCAACAGTGTGACTCACTGATGTGTTTTTCATCTCAATGAGATACAGTGGAAGGCTTTTTTTGCCACACAGGCAGTTGCTGAAAGTAAGAATATTATAGAATATCAGCAGTCTCATCCTATAAGCTCGAGTTTCCCTCCGCTTAATGAGTCCGAATTTGTGCCTTCCTTGATGGAAAAAACAAGTGCTTTCTATGCGGATGCACAAAAAGGAGAAGAGGGAAAAAAGACATTTCTTAGAACAGCTTTGCAGAATCAGCTGTCGTTTTTATTATTATTATTATTATTATTATTATTTTAGTCGAGTCAGTGCAGTATGATTTTTTTTTTTTTTCATGTGCAGAATCCATGACTCTGAGAGAAGAGTCACTGTGATTATTTTGGCAGAAAACAAATGCCCGGTGTCAGTACGTCTCCAAATTCAGACTGAGACTTTCTGCCAAGTGAACAGGAACATATCGCTGTTGCCTTTTTATCATAACGATTGAGTCCTCTCCTCCCTTAAATATATATTTTGGTACCTCTGACTGCACGTTTACGTCTCACCATCCAATTTAACCTTCGAATTTGGCACCCGGCTCGGACTTGCTTGGACCCGTTGCCCCCAGCCCCTCTTTGCACTTGTTGTTTAAACTACCAGTCAAAAAAAGACTGTTTAATTGAATTAATTGGTGGAAAAGGCAATCGCAGCACACTGTGGCGCGAGAGTTAGTATATCGAGAGCTGTGACAAACAGCCTCACGCTGCTGCCTCTGTGGTGCTGCTGGACTGACACGCAAAGCTGGAAACGCTGTGTGTGCGTGTGTGTGTGTACTGACCGGAAGGCCAAAAATTCACATTTGACATTTGTAGCAGGTTTCAGTGCAGATAAATACACACATTCCCTCACATGCCCTTGCTTTTTTTTCCTCCCTTTCTCTCACACACACACACACACACACACACACTAACTGTCACATGGCTGTATCCCCGGGGGAGACATCCACTGCCTTGAAGTCTGCTGCACCACCAATCGCAATCTTCCAAGGCTGCGAGAACAGAGTGCACCCTGCTGTATCTAAATATCACTGCCACCGTTGGAGTGTGTGTGTTTTGGTGTATGTGTGTGTGTTTTAGTCGCACGAATCCTGTCTAATAGTGAAGCTGAGGAATGATTAATTACTTTTTATTAACACCGCTTACAACATTGCCTATAACTCGAACTATCTTCGAGCACGTGGTTATATATTTACAGCGAGGCTAGATGCGGAGACGCACGTGCACGTATCATATGTGGCCGCAGCGAGGTCCGCTGACATCATTCCCACCCCCCATGATCGGATGAAAACACGAGAGACTCTTGTTCCGCCGACTCTTGAGAGGAGAGAGGCAGAAATCAAAAGCCACAGACGAAATGAGCGGGAGTGGATGAAAAGTGATGAAACACAGAGAGGAGGGGGGGAGAAGAAGAAGAAGAAGGAGTCTGACTAAGCAAGACGAGCCCTGTTATGAAACAGCAATAGGCTGCATACAAGACCGGCTTCTCAGATTGATTTATAAATGTGAGCTGACAGCTGAAGACGAGTGAAAACAAACTTTCTGGTTTGGCTGCCAACAGTCGTCGGAGGCTCGCGGGCATATTATTCGCTGCCATGTGATGCGAGTTGTAACAGTTCTGCTGGCTCCTGGTGGATTTGTCTAAATGAAATCTAATAAAAATGGGTTTATTGAAAGGAGTTTTGTTTTTTTGTTTTTTTGTTTTTTCACGTTAGCTCTTCATTTTTACTCAGAGAAGACTTAGTGTGATATTTCATTATGTTGCTGGTGGGAAATTGTTGTTTTCTAAATTGGAAAATTGCTCTTCTCGGCGATGTGAAGTAATTTAAATGATGTCGGGACTACAGAAAATATGGTAGAGATGTCGTGGATGACTGCACACTCCGAGATTTCTACAACTTTAACACCAAATATTAGTTTTAACATAAAAAAGCATTACAGATCTCTGATTCTCACTGATTAAAAAATGTATTTCCATCTCTCTGCAATCTATTTATACTCAAATGAATATAACGGTATTTAACCGTTTTTTTATTCAACTTAATAACGTAGCTTTGAAACTCAGGCCCAAACCTTAATCTTAAAGTAAGACGAAGGGAGGGACGGACTCCACTCGTTGCCTTTTATGTTCTCCTGAAAGTCTTTAGTGTGCTGCCAGCCGGGGGGCAAAATGCCATTAAAGTGGCGAGTTTATGAGCGAGTGCTGACACATTTCCTCTCAAAAGAGAAGAAGGCTCGAAAACGTCCATGTGTGCAACTGAACTGCGGCTAATGGTTTAATAAAAAGACAAATGTTTGAATTAAAGGTCCAGTGTGTCAGATTTAGGAGCTCTGTATTGACAGAGATGGAATATAATGTCCATAACTAAACTGAAAATAAAGGCTTGTTATATTTTTAAAATGGAAATTTAATTAAAAGTATTTATTCGACACAAACACACACACACATTGTGCTACATGGACATTTCACATTTCTCTTCAGCCAAGTCTTATTACTCAGTGTGCATGCTTCACCCAACAAATATCAACTGCATCTTACTCACCCGTCCAGCCTGCACACACACACACACTCTCTTTCTCTCTACTTCACGCTCTTCCCCCTCTTCTCTCTCTCTCTCTCTCTCTCTCTCTCTCCTCGGGAGACTGATGCACTGGCTGATTGTGTGGGAAGTTCCTCTGTCATCGTTAGCGGGGTTGGAGGCACTTGTCAGAGGCCACATTAGGAGTTTCCTATGAACTCCATCCTTTTGCCTCGCCAGTCACGAAGAAACAGAGCGAGGGGGTCAGCGGTACCCATCTTATTAAAAGGAATACGTCAAAGAAGGTCAGAGAGTCGGCTTCCAGGAAGCCGGGATGGGTCATTCCATGCCACATTTGTAGAGGCACGCTTTTTATTTAATACTATGAAATACAGCGATGCAGATTCGACCATAAAACCGGCTCCAAATGAGATTCTTTCCTTGAAACAGAAAAGCAGCGAGTAATTAGGGGTAAAGTTTAATAACCCAAAATAACGGCATAGGATCAGCGAGGATTGAAAATGTTACTCTCTGAAAAAGGTTACCTGCTCACGCAGTGGGTGTGCCTTATTGATTTATCCAGCGAAGGCAACTTTTATTGACATTTGGCTTTTTTTTTTTTCTTCTGGCCATTCATTTAAAATCCTGCAAAGAGAACCGGGCGCTCTAATGTCGGGTTTTTAATCCCTACCGCAATTTATCTTTATTCTGTTTAAAGCAGGGAATGAGTAACTCTCTTTGAAGCCCATTCACGTGCCGTTTAGGTATGAATGCAAATCAGCGTGCTGCTCAGCTGGCAGCGAAATGACCAGATTGTGTCGGGGACCTGAATGGAAAAGCATCGGCGCGATAGTCGCACGATCTTTACAGATCCCAGTCGCATCATTATGCGGGATGAAACCGGAGACAACCGAAAGTGTGCAAGAAATAATTCAAACTGTCCTTCAAAACATTATTTGCCCACCGCGAGCCATACATCACCTGGCAACCGAAGATTAAAAAGCAACAGAGAGAGAAAACAAAATGACAACAGTCACCTTATACCTTGATATTTGAGATTATATGACTGCGGGCTTTTTCACGGTGGAAAAAAATGAGATGCTTACGCACAATCACAAGCCATATGCCACGCTTCTATATTGAGATGGATCTACTCTGCTTAACATATTAGAAAGAAATATAAAGGGCACTTGCAAGACTCATCTTATTGAGCTTGTTGTAGCAGTCGTCTGCTGCGATACTGTGAAGGTCAGAACAGGAAAGGAAGACGGCAGTCGATGGCTGAAATTGTCTGCTCGGGCTGTGCAACAGGCCTAAATGATGGTTTAAGGGCAACCGACAACTCATTTAGTTAATAATGACTTAAAACTGGCTAATATCAGAACTCTAGGTACGACTACGGAGCCTGAAATAATAAAAGCAGCAGAGAACACAAAACAAAGTAAGTTTAGGATATGTATATATATTGAACAAAGTTATAAACACTCCCTGTGTATGTGTCTTGAAGTATGTATGTTCTTTTCACTACCCGGTGTAGGTTTGTGTGATCTTAACTGGATTCTAAACGAAGAGATGGGATGGCGATGGGGTCCACACCAGGCTCTCGGTCCGTTCACTGCTGACTTCTGTGGTTGGCTCGCCACGGACCGTCAGGTTCAGGTTCAGAAGATCTCTCTTATCCAAAAAAAACCCAATCTATGCACATACGGTACAGAATGCATTAGTCGCTATCATTGTTTAAATCCAATCAACTCATCGGCATCATTCAAATGTCAAATCAAGTGATAAGCATTTAAAGGTAAAGGATATGAATATTCTAATCGTTATGTAAATTGATTCGCGACCGCAAACACCACACACAAAAACACATATATACACTATATCTTTATTATCCATATTTATATATTTCTCCTTATATACTATATACCTTATCTATATATGTATACTATATATATATATATTAGGGCTGCCAATCAATTAAAAAAAATTAACTAATTAATCGCAAAAATTTGCCCGTAAACATACAAGCAGGGCCGGTTTTAGCTAGGGCATGTAGGCGACCGCCCAGGCGCAGTCCCGAGGGCTTAAGTTAATGCCTCTTATACACCCATTCCACACAACACACTAATATATCTGGGAACAAAGCTCTACTTTGCCACATCCAAAATGGCGGCGGGTCGACTACGATTCAGGCTCAAAAAGGTTATGGTCAGCCGCCACCGGAAGTAAACAAAACCGCGGTAATTGCTAAAATTAATTCGTACAAATAACGTGTTAATTTGACAGCACATAAATATAATATGATATATTATATATATATAATATATATATATATATGAGACGACCTATCGGATATATATACACACCTTATATGTTTATTTATGCATCTTAGTAATATTTTAAATCATCACATTTTAATATATTCATTCTATTAACAGTTAAGATTAACTTCTATTTCTCATATTTATATTAAACTCAATCATCTCACCTACGATGAAGAACAGGGTAAATACTCCCTCTTAAATTACAAAACAGAGTATAACGGCACTTTTTTGATGGTGTGAATGCTGCTAAGCAACGGTCACCTTGGTAACAGCTAACTGAGTTAGCGGCTAAGTTAGCGAATTCACGTTTACATTGCTAGCGATTAGCATTAGCAGGCTAGCGCCCATTAGCGATCTCACAGCCACATAAAACGATCTGAATCCGTGTCTACATGATACCAAACACCAAAACATTAAGGTCACAACTCCGGTTTGTTGTTTTTTTTATAATTAATTTAAATAAGAGCAGTACAAAAACGGCATAACGGGCGCTAGCACAGTTAGCATTAGCATCCTTACCGGAAGCTATCTTGGTGAGCGCTCTTCTCTCTCACAGTTTTCAACCTAATGAACAAACAATAAAAGCATTTCAGTTTATTATTTATTCATTTAGTTGGTATGGGTATGTATTTTATGAGTTTCTATCCCTCAGAGGATTATTTCCATACCGTCTTTTAGTTAATACACAGGGGTGTGTGTTACACTAGCACCATAACATCATAAACATAAAGCCTTTACTTAAAAATTAAAGATGTTTTTTTGTGCGTTTCGTGCACCAAACAAAAAGAGAATTATCGCATGCCATTAATAACTCTTAGAAACCCGCTGTGCGCTAACAGCATATAAACATATACAGCTTCTTTTTTATTTTTATTTTTTTAGATTTTTTTTTTTGCCTTTTTATGCCTTTAATGATAGGACAGCTGAAGATAGACAGGAAGCAGAGAGAGGGGGAGTCACACGCAGGAAATTGCCGTCCAATGCGGGATTCGAACCGGTGCCAGCTGCAGCGAGGACTGTACCCTCCACACACGGGGCGGCCGCTCAACCCACTACGCTACTGACCGCCCCACATATACAGCTTCTTAGGCGTGCTGAGATGTTGGTGGTCACCATAGCAACTTTCATGAAAGTCATGATATGTCAATGTTGTGCTCATAGCTTGTGTGTGCGCACACTAAAAACGGTTCATTTCAGTTCATGAAGCGACATTTGTTTACTGACCATCTTGCCATCATCAGGATATCAATAACTTGAGAGTAAAATATCACCAATGTTAGCTGTAATTTTGTCCCGCATTACTTTCAAGCTTCTTTAATGGATATTTTTGCATTGATAATGGAACAAAAAACGATCACCTTACTCTGTCAGCTCTGCAGTTTTAGCGTCTTTCAGCTAACTAATTTTGTTTTTACTTTTAATATTTCATTTGCTGCACTGCCCCTGAGGCAAAAAAAATCAATTACTGCAGATTTGTGCGCTTTAATTGATATTCCAACCTACTTAGAGAGAAGCCAGTTAATGTTTTGTTAACTGCTGCATTTGTTTATTGAATAATGCTTTACTGCTGGACTGCTGTTTTTAGTATGCGTATCCACTGTGGCATAAAAATACTGTTTATGTTTTGGTATTTCACAGTGTTGATGGGAGAATTGTACACATTTATCATATTTGGACTTATATTTGGTTATTCTGATTTTCTCTGCATTACTTTCATGATCTGAAAGTGTGTTTTGTGATTCATTAATGCCCCAAAACCTTCTTCTTTATTCTTCAAATTTACACTCCCACACATGGGACTTTTGTATTTGCAAACGTCTTTTTGTGTGTGCTGTGTATTTACTACCAATTTTCAGTATGAAATGTTTGCAAAGGGTGCATTTTGTAAAGCGTGTGTGTATGTGTGTGTGTGTGTATACACACTCCTAATGTGGTTTCAGAGAGTATAGCTTTAGATAGATAGAGGTGCTCTGAAGGGGGGGGGTTAGTGTTTTAAAGCCAAAGCTCGGCGCGTCAAGGAGATTAATGCGCTGCTATTGTCTCCGGCTCTCATCAGAACACTTTTATCTGCAGAAAATGACAGAGCTTGCACTTTTCATTATGTACGTTAGCTCGCGAGCTGCGCTCCATGCCCCTCTCAACTCCCCCCCACTTTCCCTTTTCGAAAAAAAAAGCAATGCTTTTGGGGGTGAATATGAATTTGTGTGTGTGTGTGTGTGTGTTTGTGTATCTGAGGCAAAAAGAAGGGAGGGGGGTAAAGGAGGAGAGAGAGAGCTTGTCTGTGCTCAGACTAGAGTTTGTGCGTGACCCTGCCTGTGTGTGTGTGTGTGTGTGTGTGTGTACCCGGGCCTCATTTGTATGCCCCGCGTGTCACTCTTAACTTCTGAATAAAATCTGACACAATAATTGATGTTTTATGTCTCGCAAACACGGATATGGAGAATATGGATTACTCTGGAGACGGCATTGATTGTCTAAAGTGTCTCTGAAAAATGGGATGACAACTGCAGAACCAGAGTGTGTGCATGTGTCTTTGTTCTTTCCCCCCAGAGTCCCTCAAGCCGAGGGGGCTATAAGTGTGTTTATGTGTAAACTTACTGGCATATACCACTCAAGGCTTTGTTGACCCAATCAAAGGATGAAAGTGCTGCGATAGTGTGTACACATCCGACTTATACAATAGAGTAGCAGCTACTCGCTTTCGCTCTTATTTGAAAGTATAATTAGGCTGAGACTATTAATGCTTTTTTTCCACCAAGTACATTATTCAGCTTCTGAAATGTTTACTCTTGGTTTGTGTGGGGAGATGAAAACAGCATCATCTAAAAAGAACACCCTCTGAACCAAATGTACCAAAGCGTCTGATGATAATTTTTTAGCATCTAGTTAGGATGCTTCAAACCGCTGCGACGACCAGAGAGGGCAAACACGGCCTCTGTATTTAGCATATGTTATAGGCGCCGGATTTAGAGCTGAAATAAATTCCATCGTTTAAAAACACAAACCCTGTGTCACAACAGGTTATTAAATTCCTCCTTTTTACAGACACTTGATGCAATATTTAGTGGCATCTAACGCCGAAGTCGATGATGGCAACCCCCTCGCCTCACTCCAGAAATAACAGTGGCTGCAAAATGTGCGAAAAATACCTCTATCTAGATTCAGTGTTTTTCGTTTGACCGTTGTAGAAGCATGATGAAAATCAAGCAAGGGGTGTACTATATCGTCGATATTGGCATGACAGTGATTGCGTAAGTGTTACTGAAGTGCCAATAATGACAGTAAAGCACACCCTCGAATGTGGTTTTGCATTTGTAC